>NC_056729.1:1310049011-1310059011 GCF_019279795.1 Protopterus annectens
GTGGAGGAATTATGAAGAGTTCAAAATACCAGTCACTTTTGGCCCAAAACCTTCAGGCATCTACTAGAAAGATGAAGATGAAGACAAATTTCAACTTTCAGCATGACAATGACCCCAAGCATACATCAAAATCAACAAAAGAATGGTTTGCCAGAAGAAAATTAAAGTTTTGGAGTGGCCCTGCCAAAGCCCAGACCTAAATCCAATAGAAAATCTGTGGGGTGACCTGAAGAGGGCTATGCACAAGAGATGCCCTGGCAATCTGACAGATTTAGAGTGCTTTTGCAAAGAAGAGTGGGCAAATATTGCCAAGTCAAGATGTGCTATGCTGATAAACTCCTACCCAAGAAGACTGAATGCTATATTTAAATAAAAAGGTGCTTCAACAACATATTAGTTTAAGGGTGTACACACCTATGCAACCAGTTTATTGTTTGTTTTTTATTTTTTATATTTTTTCCCATAACAGGTTTGTTTTTCAATTGAATTGTACAGGTTGTAGGTCACATTAAAGGTGAGAAAAGTTTTGAAATGATTTATTGTGGTTTCATTTTTATATCACAAAAAAATGGCATTTTAACAGGGGTGTATAAACTTTTTCTATCCACTGTGTGTGTGTGTGTGTGTGTGTGTGTGTGTGTGTGGTATATACATATATATATATATATATATATATATATATATATATATATATGTATGTATATATGGAAAATTCACTATATCCAAATGCAACTGATCAAACACAACTTGTTGACTGGTAGCCTCTGGAATTCTATGACAAAAAAGTAAAACATTTTTTTTGGGGAGTAAGCCATAACTCCTAATTATATATACAAACTCTTAGATTACACAACAGCTCAAAACAATGAATTTAAAACATGCTCTAAAAGTGTGCTCTTTTATACAAGGAATATAATTTAATATAATCAGGAAGGTGAATCAAAGAACACATGTATGCTTGCTTGGTCCTAAATATGTGTGCTAGGGGCCTATGATTTGAAAACAGCCTAAAGGTAGATTTTATCTGTCACTGGCCAGAATTATTTTTTAATATGGGTTTCAATGCTATTTAAATGAATGTAAGTTTCAAGGGCAGAGAAGTTTTAATGCTAAGTTTGTTTTCATTGCGAGACTATATTGCTTTGTTTAGCAATTGTCTATCAGTGTTTGTGCTATAAAATTTAAAATAAATATTTTAAATTAAATCCAAATGATCATTGTAGAAGTAAAGCAGAAAACAGTATGCACATTACAGTGTTTATGGTAAATGGGGAGAAATAGCCAAGTAATGGGACACTGGAATGGCTGCAGGGGGGAGAGCTCTGTATAGGGGGGACCCTATATGACCATGATTTTGTGAGAAGGAGCAGCACACTCAAAGACAGCCCCATGTGGCACAAACGCTAGCTATGTCACTGTGTGTAGTTGGTATGGCAGTGTCATACTACTAAGAAGGTGTGAGACTCAATTACACCACCATGTACATGACATTAAGGTGGTGTATGAAGCACTCGTATGTTCTTTTTCTTGAATTGTATGCATCATTCTTTTTCTTTTTGGCAAGTTCCATTATTTTCCTTATTAAATCTATTATAACCAAATAAATAAGGCAATTTCCATCTTATATACTTCAAAGTCAGTACCAGTCTGCACCTTCATGACATGCCTGCAAAGCCAAGGTTCACGGCACAGACCACTGCTTCTCCTATACTAGGTAGGACACATACTTTGGATACATAATCAGCTAATTCCCTATAATCTCACACTGTCATCACTTTCTCATTTGAGCTAATCTATACTATGCCACCCTTAATTCATAGCTCACTCAATTTTTTGGTGCTATTGTTTATAATTGTATACATTTCTGTATAAACTCTACACAAGTATATTTAGTTTTTTGTTTGTTATATTTTGTATCTCATTGCACTCACTGTTTGGATTGTTCCATTTTAATTATTCCACTGTTCTGCGATTGAAATGGTAATTTGTTCTCAGTGCTGTATCATGGTTAACAAAATCAAATAAATAAAAATTAAATAAAAATAGAAATAAAATGAATAGCTATACCTGCCACAAAAATGGCTACAGAAATATTAATTCTTCTGCTTACTTTAGCATCACAGATGGAGTATATATATATATATATATATATATATATATATATATATATATATATATATATATATTTATATATATATATATATATATATATGTGTGTGTGTGTGTGTGTGCATATATGTGTGTTTGTGTATATATGTGTGTAACTTTGTAGAATTATCTACTGGGAGGATTTTAAGGAGCAGTAATGCCAAGCAGAGGCTTGACTACATACTGGTATAAAATATGTACTTTCAGGAATGCTTCTAACTATAAGACATGCTTGGCATCTCATTACTGACTGTGAAGTCTTATTATGCTTTATGTGGCAGTAAATAAAAATGCAATTTGAATAGTACCTTCAGTCTGTAAGTTGAACTGAAATGGGATGTGCATTTGAACTAATTAACTGTAGTTTATCAATTGATAGTATGTCATATACCATTTGAATACCTTTTGCTAGTCATTTAACATGTAATTATGTTAAGTGATGTGTAGTTAACTGCATTGTATAACCATATGTATAGTTAATGGACAAAGCATGTGTCTTTACTTTCCAGTGTTTGTAACCACTGGTCTAGGTCACAGTTGAGAAGGTAACTGGGCTAGCTAATTTACTTGGTTAACAAATGAGTAAATACATGTTTTCCTAGTAAATTACATGTTAAGAAAATAATATTTCAAATCAGTAGGAAAAAAAATCATCAAGGAATTTCTGGTGGGGGGAAGGAAGAATCACTGTGGAATTTGTTTAAGTGAAGGAGGTAATATTTGTCTTGTTCCCTCTCCCTGCAGCCACTCATCAGCTACTATCCTCTTTCCCAAGGTCTATTGGATCAATCTTAGCCTCCCTCAGGCTAAACATGACCCATCTCCAGGGCTAATAAAGACATTGAGGATGCAGTATGACCTCCCCCTCTGTCAAAGGAAAAATATGCTTTAAAAATTATCAAAACACGGTAGGTTCAGGTTAAGGCACTTTAATCTTGCAGCAAGGAGACAAAACGTGCTATTACAGAGTTTGTCTAACTAGAAACAGGAAATACTTTCATTTTTATACATTCTCTAACTAGACATGGCCTACCAAGCTGATGTAACAGATTACCACCTTTTTCAACATCATCTGTTGACCATCATTCCCATGAACTTCTGCTGATTTATCAATTTTTACGTGAAACTTCCTGAGGAAAACAACATGGCCTTGATTACTACCAGTTAGATACATGTTATTGGCTAATTCAAGCACAATGCTAACAGTTCATTTCTCTAATAATTCTTTGTCTACTTTATCTCTAAGCTACTGCAGCTGCACATGTTCTCATGCTTTGAACAGAGCTGATTGTTTAAAATCATTACATTTACAGAATATAGTATTGCTCATTCATTCGTTCCTGACCTAGCAGATCAACACCTGCTTCTCAAGTACATTTCCAAAAGGCATAAACATGAATATTGCTGTGCTAGCAATTACTAGGTCAGAGGGCATCTTGTAGGTTTCAGAAAGCATACTGCAGTTTTCAAAAAGCATCTTTTTCAGTCTCATATGAAACTCAATTTATATATAACACAGTGCATGTAAAATAAAATGAAAAGCGTATTAATTCTTTTGATTATTAATTGGCATTAAGCATACACATATTAATACATATTTTTCTAACATTTCCCTCCTGTTAATACATTTTAATTCTATTTTCAAAAAAAGAATAAACAGTTTGCTTCTTTTCCTAACCTCTTCCAATTAGGATTTGCAGTTAAGAAAGTCATTCAGTTTAAACTTTTATGAAAGTGTTTCGCATTCTAGCAGCTCTTCAAATTCAGTACTTTGATACATAGTCTCAGATACTGATATATCTATGAATTATTTGATTAATTTCTTCATGCAGGGGATTCCACAACAAACACAAACTCCTATTAGGAGTAATCCTACCCCAATGGCAATCAATATGTTCATTAGGATGGAACCCTACCCCCCAAATACATTCTGGAAAATGTCTGTCAGAGGGTTTGGGCCTGGTTTGGTCATGGCTGACACTTGTTGAATCACCTCGAGATGATCACTAATCTCATGCTGATGATCAGGAATAAATGCATAGCATTCTTCTTTGATTAAAGCGCACGTCCCACCCCTTGCCGCTAGGGTGAAGTCAAGAGCCATTCGGTTTTGGAGTACTACAGTTCTCATGGCATTCAGTTCATCAGTTATCAGTTTAAGAGAAGAAAAAGTCACATTACTCATTACTTTGAGAAGTTTTGACAGTTGTCGCAGCTCCCATATTGATTTAACTGCACCATATGCAGGTAATATACCTGCCCAGGATATGACAGCATCACTCAAGTCCATGTGTGCAAGTTTGGTTCCCACATTACGATGGTCTTTCCAGCCCACTTCGATCTGTCCCACTGGATTCTCAGGTTTCTTAACAGTCTTTTTGGTCACATCTCAGGTATTGTGAATATTTCCCTGAGGCAAAACTGCAGTGTGTCAGATGGCCGGGACCAGGTATCCCAAAAAACAACTGCCAGACCAATTCTCAGGTAACCATTTATACACCTTTTTACCACACACAAAATAACAGTCCTCTACTTTAGTTGTTACTTTGTTACGAAATGACTGCCCTGCATGAAACATTTTCCTATCTATTACAGATTTAAAAAGTACAGGATTACGTTGTACCTGATCAAGAGTCTTATGCATAGATTTCAAAAATGAGTTATAATCTGTACTACAAGATCCACCTAAATCATTTGCTTTTGTATACGGTGACATTACACTTGCTCCATCCCACTTGGATGGTATAATTTTTGTAAAAACATACAATTCCTTTTTGTGTTACAGGCAAATACAGTGCTACCTTATCATGTGCTTTAATAGCAACTGTGTCAAAAAACAGATTTTCCCAGGTCTCATTGACCCCTAGGGGGATAGCAGCCATCAATAACCCCCCGTATGCTGTTGGTATGGCCGTGCAGACCCTGCAGTTCGAAACATTAAAAGTCTCAGCATACACACGTGTAATTGCCTGATAAGTGTTAAAGTTTGGATGCCAGTCGATGTTTGGTTCATTACGTTTAATCAGTTCAACTTTTGTGGCAGGAAAAAGGAGTGGCCACAACAAAAAGAACAATGTGATTAGCATAGTTATCAAAATGATCATACAAGTTTTCTGAGGTTGCTCAATGTCTCTATTCACTCTGTACCTGGCCATTATGTTCTCGTTGTACAACAGTAACAAAGTTTTTGTCCAATTCAAAGTTCTTAACCAGTTTACAGTGCGTCAAATGAATCCAGGAAGCTCGCTCCACGATCTTGACTGCAGTGGGTGTCGACAGTAGTACCTGGTACGGTCCTTCTCACTTCGGAGAACTCCAGTTCTTTTTCTTCACAATCTTCACCCAGACCCAGATGCCTGGGGCTACTGGTGCTTCCGATTTTGGTTGCTCTTTATCTGAAACAGAATTTAACTGCAAAAGTTTGTTATTCAAAAATTGTCTCATATACCCTGCAAGTGAACTGTCAGCCTCTTGCTCTGCAGACATGAGAGGTTTCCGCTGAGGTGTATAATATGTCCTCCCAAACAAAGTTTCAAAAGGAGTTAATCCCTTTGCATTTGGAACAGTTCTCATGCTCAACAGTGCTAGAGACAAACAGTGCACCCAGTTCTTTTGTGTCTCACTCATCAACTTCCTAAGCTTATTCTTCAACACCCCATTATGCCTCTCAACTAATCCTGCAGATTGGGGGTGGTAGGCACAGTGATTTTTTAACGATATTCCGAAATAACGACTAAGTTGTTGCACTGTTTGATTCATGAAATGTGTACCATTATCACTATAAATCTTTTCCAGTATGCCAAATCTGGGTATAATTTCTTTAACAAGGACCTTTGCAACAGTATCTGCATCTGGATTTTTAGTTGGAAAAGCTTCCACCCATTTGGAAAACATATCTATAATGATAAGGCAATACTTTTTATTCTCACACTTATTCAGTTCTATGAAATCCATACAAATAGTATGAAACGGATACGGTGGTGTAGGGAAACTCCCTTGCTTAGGCTTCAATGCCCCTTGTGCATAATGCTTGTTACAAACATGTCATGCTGCACAAAAAAATTTTGTGTAGTTTGTAAATCCATATGTTGTAAACACTCGATTCACTAACTGTACCATCCCCCCTGTTGTGACATGGCTCTGCCCATGGCTCAACAAAGCTGCATATCTAAACAAGTTAGATGGCAAAATTGGTTTCTTTTCCTTGGAGATGTACAATCCCTTTTCAAGGATTGCTCCTCGTTTTATCCACTTCTGTTTTTCTGCATTTGTAGTAAGTGTCTGCATTATTTTTAACATTTATAAATCTAAAATCTCAGAGGGTTGTAATTCCTCACTCAAAAGAAAAGCTTCTGAGGCTGAAGCTGCCTGTTTTGCAGCTGTATCAGCCCACGCATTACCTTTTGAAATTCTATCCTGTTGCTTGGTATGAGCAACGCATTTGCAAATAGCTACTTTTTGAGGTAACTGAATAGAGTCTAATAAATCTAAAAAGAATTACGCATGATTAATTGGTTTACCAGTAGATGTTATCATTCTTCTATTTTTCCACTGCTGCGCAAAAACATGTACAGTAGAAATAGCATACTGACTGTCAGTATAAATATTCACTTTTTACCTTTTGCTAAGGTACATGCCCTTGTCAAGGCAATCAACTCCGCTGCTTGTGCAGATAAATTGTGTGGTAAAGATTTTGCTTCTAAAGTTTCAGTATCAGAAACGACTGCATACCCCACTAGGATCTGTCCTGTAGGACCCCTCCTGCACGAGCCGTCCACATAGTATGTCACCTCAGCATCATCCAAGGGAACATCTGTAAGGTCTTGTCTAGGTAATGTCTTTTGCTCAATCTCCTGCAGGCAGCAGTGCTGTTTGCTATATGCAGGGGTTGGGAGCAAGGTTGACGGATTCAAAGTTGTGCATCGTTCAACTGTCATATGAGGTTGGCTCAACAGTATAGTCATACAGGAAAGATGTCTAGCAGGAGAAAGATATGCTACTTTTTCTTGCAGTAAAATAATTGCGACTGCATGAGGCACTCTCAATGTGAGAGGGTGGAATAACACTACTGAGGCCGAAGCCTGCACTGCCATTGCAGCTGCAACTACTGCTTGTACACAGTGGGGCAGGGACCACGCCACTGGGTCTGTGATGAATAGTAAGCTATGGGGCGTTGCTTGCCCCCATGTTGCTGTGTCAATACTGATGTCATATAACCTTGCTTACAGTCTACAGTTTGAAAAAATTGCTTATGATAGTTCGGTAATCCTAAAACTAAGGATGATGCTATCAGTTGTTTCAGCTTGCAGAAAGCTGCTTCTGCTTCTGGTGTCCATTGTAATAAATCCTGTGCTGCCATCAGCTTTTTGAATATTAAATTAGTCAGTGGAGCAGATTCCAAAGCATAATTTGGTATCCAACTCGGACAAAAGTTAGTAGTTCCCAGGAAGGACATCATTTCCTTCTTAGTAGTTGGTCTAGGTGCTTGTAATATTGCTGTTTTTCTATCTTCGTCTAATATTCTACCTTCTTTGGATATTACATATCCCAAGTACTTAATTTGTTTTCTCCAAAGTTGTAGTTTGTTCTTGTTTAGTTTGTGTCCTTGAGTAGCTAGAAACTGTAATAATGCTATGGTGTCCTCTTTACACTCTTGCTGGGTGGGGGCTGCCAGCAGAATGTCGTCTACATAAAGTAAAATCTGACTACCTTTCAGTGGGAGAAATCCCGCCACGTTGCTTGCCATTTCTTGTGCAAATATTGTTGGACTTTCACAATATCCCTGTGGTAATCTCGTATATGTATACCGTTTCCCCTGAAATGTAAATGCAAACCAATGTTGACTGTCAGGGTGTATTGGTATTGAGAAAAATACATTACTAATATCTACCACAGAAAAATACTTTTGCTGAGGCTTTAAATCATTCAGTAAGGTGTGCGGATCTGGCACCGTTGGTGACCTGGGTATAACTGCATTATTTACAGCTAGTAAATCTTGGATCATACGCCATTCCCCGTTTGCTTTCCTGACAGGAAATAAGGGTGTATTACATGGTGAATCGGGAGATTCTATTAAGACTCCTTCCTTAAGTAAGGCTGCTATTCTAGGTTTGATCCCTATCTCTGCATCCTTTCTCAAGGGATACTGTCTTTTCTGAGGTCTAAATGCTGACTTTGGCATAATAGTAACTGGTCCTGCTGTTCGTATAAGTCCTACATCTGATTTCCCTGTTGACCAGAGAGTCTCTGGTATGTTTCACAAGGCTTTTTCCTCTTCCTCCAGTAAGAGTAATACTCAGCTATTCTCACTAGCCTGTGAGTGCACAGCTGGGTGTGTCTGTGTTATCCAATTCAATTTCTGTTTCTGTACTCCTTGTTCAGAGAGTTCTAATTCTGTCTGTTTCTCCCATCTTGTGACTTTTTCTCCTAAGTCTGCCCATTTCAAATGTCTATTCTTAGTTAAGCTAACATGTGGCAATTGATTAGATTTGTAAAGTACTAAAAATTCCTGGGGCAATGAGCAGCTTACTGCACTGTTTCCTTCTGTGTCCCAGTACAAGTTTCGTAACACTAGTCTGTTTGCGTGGTTCTAAAACAATTCCTGCTCATATTCTTTATCAGGTCCTGGTCTATTACAGTAATATAGAGTACAATGCAACAAATGCTGTTTGTCAATGTCGAGGGAGGGGGATTTACTGATGGCTACATTCATCAGTTCTTTGGTTACTGCCCCTGGACCAGTCATAACCAAGTCCTGGCTGTACCAATAATATGTCTCACCCTCCGGTCGCACTACAAAAGTATCCATTTGTCACTGTGCTTCCATACCCTGCATGGTTGGAACTACGGCTATGCCAAATATCTGCATTAAGTCTCTACCCAGAAGGTTTAGAGGACATTTTGCAGAAACTACAATTTTACTTCTCTGGGTCATTCCTGAAACGGGGTCTGTTATCGCTATGTCATGGGAGAGTGGCTCCCGATACAGCTGTCCATTAGCTGCTTTCACTAGTATATAATCTGGTGATTCTGAATCTTCTGGTAATTTGGAAGGGTGTATCAGGGTCCGTGAAGCCCCTGAGTCGCACAAAAATTTGACTTCCCTCCCCTCTACCAGAAGCGTCACTTCCGGTTTTGTATCTGCTAAGTAAAGCTCTAGGCTCAATAAGGCTAGGTCCAAAATTTCATTTTCTTCAACGTCTACAAATTCATGTACATCCTCTACCCCTTCTGTCACATCCTCTACCCTTGCTATCACATTTTCGCTTCATTCAGTGATTCCTAACTATCATATAGTCATTCCTCATCCTCCTTATTTTCTGTAGTCACCTTTTTATTTAGCCTACAATCCCTTGCTAAATGTCCTTTTTTCCCGCATTTAAAACATTCACCTCTTTTCTTCCTTTCTTCAAAATTTTCTGATCACTTGTCAGATTGTTTATTTCCCTGGGTATTTTTCTTACCCTTTCTCCCAGTTTGTACTACAAATACTTCTGACCCATCTTCTGCTGAAAATACTTGAGTATTCTTTTTCTTTTTACTATTAAAATGTCTCTCTGCATGTCTAGCATATTCAAGTAATGGCTGCAATCTACTCGTACGATGATCTACCATGCGCTTTGTAGTAAAGCTGCTAATGGGAGTTATACTACCCTTCAAGAATGCATTCTTTAGCTGTTGGTCATATGGGGAATCTTGTGTCTGGTGTTCTGGTATCTGCATTCCACAGTGGTTATTAAAGCATTCTAATAATCTAGCATAATATCTATCAACTGTTTCACCTTCTTGTTGAATGCACTGATTAATGCAAGTCCAATCAGCCCTAGGCTTCCATTTTTCAGAGATTCGGTCT
>NC_056729.1:1310064011-1310119011 GCF_019279795.1 Protopterus annectens
CTCATCTGTGCTAAAGAGAAGAGAGAGAGAACGTCCTCTTTATCACATAACCAGGCCCGAGTTTTGAACAAGAGCAAGAAGTCTAACAAGGAATGGTCCTTGGGAATCTCAACAGGCTGAGGTGAGAAGGCATCCACAGAGATATTTCCACTGCAGATCACAACCTCAAATAAAATTGCACCTCTGCAGGCTTTTTCTGCTGTACTGAGGGAAGATACTTCAGAATGGGGCCCTTTCACAGTCTCAGACTTTTCAGTGCAGGAAATCATAGAAATGAAGCAACTGTGAGCAAATAGGAGTGTAGAGTTGGATCCCTAAGAATGAAGGGGCAATTTGGACATGGCACTTATACAGGAGAAGGGTGAACTAATTCTGCTTTACCCACTTTCACGAAACATGGGAGTACAACGTGTCAGAAAGAACTATATGAATGGCTTTGACTTTTGTTTATTGTTTCAGGTTGTTTGACTGATAGATATCCCTCTATTCTGTATGCATTTTACTGAGTTCTACCATGAGGTAACCACATAGGCAGTGGCTCTGCCTATTTCCACACCGAGTGTGGTCTGAGTTGCCATTGTTGGAATTTTTCTGGTGTACCTCACTCAAGAGAGCAAAAAAAGTTATATGTAAAGCTTGTCTTTTGGTTTATTTTGCTTCTTGTTTCTTCTTTTTTTCTTACTATCAGTAGAGCACCATGTGGTATTTGAGGGCTAAGTAAAGCTATCTGTCTGGTGCTAGCAGAGGGTGATAGCTGATACAGGTGGTTGGTGTTTACTTTTCAGGTGCTAACACAGAGAAGTCACAACTCCCATGATTTATCTGGAATGTTAAAGGGTCTTCATCAGCCACTAAGGCTGCTGCTATATTATAGCACCTAGATATTTATCTCTCAAAATGTTCTATGCTGCAGGAGGTCAAATTACGTAAAAACAAAACAACATATTATAAAAATGTGGAGAGAACCAAATTATTTGAGTTTTGCCCAGACTTGCAGGACTGGACTGGTAATTTTTGTGCTGAGTTCTTAGAGTGGGCAGTAAAATGGGAAGTCGAAGATATATAGTTAGCTCATGTTACACTCAATTCCCATAATCCCTTATTACTGTTCTTTAATTTATTTATTAACTTCCAAACTTCACACAACTTTATCTGGATATTCACTTACTTCATGCCTAGTAACTTGGTTCAGCAATGTATTGACCTTAGTCTTACCATATTTCTGCTTAGTTTCTTGCCATACTACGTGAACATTTCCATGTATGTATTGTATTGTATTTCTATCCATTCTATATATTCCTTTATTGCATGTTATGTAATTACTTCAGAAGTATGTATGCTTAAAATGTGATCTGTGTTTATCTTTGTTCTTACTATTTGTTTACTTAAATTTTTTTGGGGGAGCTTTTCTCCTCGGGTCTCTGCTGAAAAAGGGCTTCTAAGAACCCAGACATACTAACCCAGTTAACAAATGTAAAAATAAATAAATAATAAATAAATATGTGTGGGAGAATGATAGTTTAGTGTTGAGTTTGGATTCTGGGAACTACTATGGCCTTAATGTAGATGAAGTGATGCACATTAATGACTTTGTCAGTGCTGTCTCATTTCCCTCATCCTATGCTTATATGATTCTCCTGCGGGAGATTTTAATATGGTACTTGCTCCGCATATGGATAGAAGCTCAGTAGGGAAGAATATGTTACCCCATTGTTCAGCAGAACTGCATAGCATGAGGCACAATCTTAATGTTTTATATATTAGGAGGATCCACCATCCTACCATAAAATAACTCATTTTCATGGTCCCCAAGAGAAGAGAGACAGTAGGCTAGACATATGGTTTTTAAGTACTTCCTTGATTCACCAGGCAAAAAGGTCCACATTAAACCTGGCCCACCTTTAGACCACAATTTGATGTTTTTAAAATTTGTTATGAATAAGAGGACTAAGAGGATTACGTGTTGGAGGATAGACCATTTATTATCATGGGATGGAAGCTTTATTCAAATATTACGGGGCTGGATGACAGTCTGTTAGTTGGAGAATAGTATGGCTGCACACCTCTCAACTGTACAGATTTTTGACTCACATTTTTGGTCCAGTTTTCATAAAATTGTGTTTTTCTGGCAAATTAATGGCAAGTCATTAAAGAATGAAATTAGAAAGCAATGACAGACATTTTAGTTTCAGACTTCCGACCCTTCAGAAAATTTATGGTAATGCAAAACCTGTCATTCTATCTACTTTTTTAAGTTTGTAAGAGCAATATTTAACAACTGACCCTATTTTTGGGCCTTGGTCTCACTTTTATTTATGGCTTTGCCCAGATTTCTTGCTCTAAGAGGTTGAGAGGTATGTGTGGCTTACAACTGGAGGGGGCTTAGACAGATTTCATTTAAAGGGGCTTGTAGGAGACAGATTGTTGCTTGGATGGCTATGAAACAGAGAAGAGTAAACTCAGGGAAATTCAGATCAGTATTTAGGAAAAAGAAAAGATATTATACAGCTTGCAGGAGAACAGGCCTAAACGGTACCATAACATCAGAACTTGAAGAAAGAATGCACTTAGGTACTTTATAAGGACATGGAAGACAGATGGGAAAGGATGAAACTTTTTTTCGGGGCTAGAGGGTGCTCCTCACTAAAGCCTCTGGCTAGAATTTGTAAGAGCGATGCAGTGGCCTTCTCATTCATGTGCTGTGCAAAAGGGGAGGAGGGAATGACCATGGATACAGAGGAGATTAACTCTTTACTCACTGCTTGTGGTAAACTGGCAGTGGTGGGCAGGTTTAATCTACAGGAAAAGGTGGGAAGAAACTTTCTTGACCATTGCAGTTTCCAATTCATTTCCTAACAAGATAAGAAAGCACTTTGAAATCACCTAACTCTCCTGGAGGTAGAGGAGACAATTATGTCACTGCCAGGAGTTACAGCCGCTGGGTTGGAGGGGAACTGGGGAGATTTCTACAGAATCTTTAAACATCAACTGGCTGGGCCCTTACTGTATTTTTATAGGGAATGCCTGGTATGTGATGAATTCCAACAGGAGACAACAGAAACAAAGTTTCATCATGCTTCACAAACCTAACAAGGACCTACTGGATCTTATAATTACAAATTTCTCTGTTGCAAGCTTATCTCAAGATCTATGCTAAAATCTTGGCTTACAGAGTAGATACAATCATTCTGAACTAGTGGGCCACAATCATCTGTGTAATGTAAAAGGCAGACAGGGTGGTCTAGACCTTGTCAGATTCTGTTTGAATGTTCAAAGATGTTATGCTTAATCTTGGTTGCCTAGGACTGCAATTCCACTGGATTTTCATAAGACATTTGACTCCATTCAGTGGGAGTTTATTTGGGCTAGTTTGGTGGTTATTGGCTTTCCCACCAAATTCATATGATTTTAGAAAATGGTATATGTAAACACCTTGGCTCAAATTGTTTCTGAGTGCCATCTGCGGTATTAGAATTTAAATATGGGATGAGGCAAAGGTACCCCCTCTCCCCCATCTGTTTATACTACTAGCTTTTATGAAAGACATTATACATCAAACACACTATGATAGAGGTATAAAGCTGACAGGAAGGGGAGCACCTTGTCTGTGCATGGTATGTAGATGACTGTGTCTTGAGGGTAATTAGGGCTAATATCATACCTGTAGTAAGTACACTCAAGGAAGTTGTCTGGGTATCTGGTCTAAAGCTTAATTTACAGAAGTCACTCATCTTTCCTTTAAATGATTTGACTTTGCAGGGACTACAGGAGTGCTCAGACCTTCCCTTCCAAGTTATCAGTATGAATGTTCTTGGGCATTCAAATGATCTTGAACATGAAATATCTCATATGTAAAAACATCAAGCCCTTATTAGGGGGAATTTCAAATCAAAATTTCCCAGCTATGCAGTCAGAAGTTATTTTTCTTACATAGATTGCAAGCATTAAGTCATTTATTCTACCAAAATTCATATTTCTACTATGACATCTTCCTAATGTAATATTTCCACACTTTATTTCTAAATGTCAAAGACTTCTTTGGATTTTTTATGGGATGGGAGGGCACCTAGAATCAGTAAGCAGATATTGTTCATCCAGACAGAAAATTATGTTTTTTGGACTCCCAAATGTGTTTGTTTATATGGAGGTCTCAATCAGATATCACTGTTTAAGGGCCAGAGCATTCTCTTTGCTGATCCGAGTTCTTCTGGAAATCCTACTAAGGGTCAAGCTGAAAGGCACTACAGGTAGTTCCTTTTCATACAAGGTCAGGGACCCAGGAGACATGGATGAATGCTTCCACTCACAGAGAAGGACCAAGGTAATTAGGAAATGGGTCATTTCTCACAATTCATGTATGTGGGCCAATAAACTGATCAGGGTCATTAATGACAGAATTTGCTGGCTAAACTGGATCAGGGTCAATCTACTTCATATGACAGGTTACGGATGATAATAGACAACATTTTATGCACTTTAAGGACCCCAGGAACAAGATTCAAGATGCTGAGATAGAGTGGTGACTGTACTTGCAAATAACAGATGCTTTGTGGCATTAATTGGGGGAAATCAGAAAATCAGGCACACAGGAAATGAGGATACAACCACCTGCTAGCTGGTCACTCAAATTGCTGTAGACTAGGGGATTAGAATCTTCAGATAAAGCTATATGACAACTTAAGGAAAAATGGGAACTATTTTTGAAACCCCCTTCCCCCAGAACAGTTAGAATGGAGAACTTGCCTCAGAGCTATCCGTCACCAGCTTCACCTAGTCAAATTAGTCTATAATTGGCAGAGACTACCAGGAGGCTTCATAACCACATCAGGGGCTAAGAATAGGCAATGCTGAAAGCCTCTCAACTGTCCACATTTTTGCAGAATGTCCAGATTTTTGCCTCATGTTTTTGGTCCATTCCTAATAAAATTTGCAGTTTTCTGGCAAGTCACTGAAGACTGATGTCACTAAATAATGACAGACATTTGAGTTTCAGACTTCATATCTTTCAAAAAATGCATAGTAACACAAATTCAATTATTCTATCAACTTTTCAAGTTCATAAGAGCATTATTTAAAATCTGTTCCTGTTTTGAGCCTTTGTTCCCACATTATTTTAGGCTTTGTCCGTATTACTTGCATTAAGAGATGGGAAGGTATGACTGGGCACATGAGACCTGAAATGAGGGACTACAGTACTGTCAATGATTCAGCTAAATTTTGGATATTAGGCATTACCACTATCTTAAATTAGATATTGGAAAGTCATAAATGCTAGTTAAGATGTATAGTATGTTTGGATGACCATATTGTTTCAACACTGGAAAGGGACTTCATGACTGGCCTCATCAACTCCAGTGTATTTGAGACAGACGTAGATATTAGAGCTCTAACCACTTGAATGTGAAAGTTTGGCCCGAAACTTAGTTCATTCTACTATATTTGTTATCCCTTGAATTACCAAAGACCTAAGCATTTTGACAACTCTCAAGGTTTGATTTTTCTGATTTTTTGTTGTTTTCTTCTTTACTGTTTTTTAATGTTGTACCTTATGCTTCAGGTTGGTGTGCCAAATGAAGATATATTGTGATTTTCTATTCTGTGCTTTATATTTCTAAAAAGCTGAATACAGTTCATGAGCACAGAAGAAAAGATTGTTAATTAAGATACAAATGGAAAATTGCAATCCTACAGTACAATGAAAAGAAAGCATATTTGCCAAAACATGTATTGCCTGCTGACTCTGTGCATCAGACATAAACAGTCCAAGTCAGACACCCCAGCAGAGGTAAGGGAAATTTGATCATCATCTGCACAAGGGGCTTAGCAAGCTATATTACATGAGTGATACTACCCTTACTACTAATAATACTACAAATACTACTATTTATGATGACTACAACTAATAACACTACTGAAGATGAGCAGACTAAACAAAAACTGAAAATTTGTACATATTCCAATGAAGTAAAACCTTTGAGTTAACAAGCATTAGCTGGCCACTTTGTGCATCGAGACAATGGAAACCCTAAATAACATTTTGTGCACAGGGCACAGACATCTTAATGTGCAGAGTGTGTGTGTGTGTGTGTGTGTGTGTGTGTGTGTGTGTGTGTGTGTGTGTCTGTGTGTCTGTGTGTATGGAGTCGATATACAGGAGGGAAATCCTGATACAAAAGAAGTGTGTGCGAGTGTGAAAGAGATGGGACCAGGACCAGTATCGACAAAAGTAAAGAAGTCAACTTTGAAGAACATGTTTTGTGTGTGTGTGTGTGTGTGTGTGTGTGTGTGTGTGTGTGTGTGTGTGTGTGTGTGTGTGTTTGTGTGTGCATATGTGCTTGTGTGTCTGTGTCTATGTGAAGTGTCATGGTCAGTGTGAGATGTGCTGTTTGTGGGTCTTCAGGGATGTAGCTACATCATTTATGTTGATACAATGCCCTGGCATCCTAAACATGTGAGAGCCATGCATGGTAGAGGATCAAATACATTGTTAACTCCCCTGACCACATGAATTATCTCTAACAGGAGTTGCACTGGCAGTTCCAAGACCCCAGCTGGAAGTCTGAATGCTACCTGAATTTGAATAATGTCTGCTGGTTGAGCTGCCATCACAACTATGTTCACAATCACAACCACATGGTAGCCAATACCTGGGTGTGTACAGAATCACTACCAATATATCAGTGGAAGTAGTACCACTGTGCAAGCAGGGTGTGGCATGTCTACAGCCACATTGGCTTACATTTGACAGAAGTACTAGCTGTTTGGCCATGTTGATGCTGCTCCTCTCCCAGTAGATGTTCCATAACAGACACTGCATGGTCCACTGCATTATTCATCTTTTTTAACAAGTAACACAATTCACACAGTCTCATATGTCAGAATGCATGAAATGCAGTAGCCTGACTATCTCTTCAGAGGCCCTGGTGGAACTTGCCTGTGCCTACACAATGGCCATGCACATACATTGCATATCTGATACAGACCCAGCACCATCATAGGGAGGGCAGTAAACTTGTCTTCTCTGAGCACCTCTACTAACACCCTTGTGTGGTACTTCACCCTCATGAAAGCTAAAGTAAAATTACACCAGCTCTGCAACTGGGTTAACCACACTACCCTGGTCAACCTGTCCACTCTCAGATGGGTGTGTCTCATGGGTATTTATCAGCATAATGACTGTGTCCATACTATTGGAAAGGGATGTGGGAGTTGCAGTCTTTATGTTAGACATACCCTCTGCAGCCCCATGCTGTGCCTGTTCATTACTGCCATCATCATCTAAAGCTACTGATCCTCTAACTTCAAGAGGAGGGAGGTCTAAGTGCTGATGCCACCTTCACCTATGAATACAGAAAGAACACAGAAAAAATGAAATAAACTGTATAGTACCTAAACCTATCAAACACATTTCACACCTTTAGTCTGGTCAAAAAAATAAATAAATAAATAGACTCCCACATGGCATACATTGTGAGGAATGTTCCAGAAACAAAAATCTCTATTTCTCTCCTTAACATTCACATGACTCTTAGCAACAAGCAACACTGCTACCTATACTTGAGCAACAAAATTACTGATGCCCAGGAAAAAAAATGATGATTTTTTTGTCATTGACCACATTCATGTGGCACTCCTCATATAAATATACTTAATCTCAGTGCATGGCAAAAAGCAGTACTGATAGCACTATGATAACAGGCCTAAGGGTTTGCTGTACTACTGATCGGACATTTCAATTATCAGTACTATTTAGAAGTCTGACGCACTCATAGTCCCTTCCTTTATACATTTGTTATGGTCCTTTCAGCTGTGTGATGTCTGCTAGCTGAAGTATGACTTGTACTGTGATGTTTTCAGATAAGGCTCCAGTGTAGAGCATGTGAAGTATGATAGGCAGGTGTTCAAATCCAGGACTGGGTACATTATTTTCTCATAACATTTCACCTTATGAAGTAGTGGATAAATGTTAGTCCTCTATTGCTATCCTGCTTATTTTTAATTACTCTACAGGTATACTACCCTCTGCTTGCTCTCTGTTTTCAACACTATACTATAAACAGCATTACACAGTTTTAATAATGGCAAACATAAGTTTCTCACACCACACTCATGGCCAGAAATGGATCATAAACAGAAATCTCTCCATCTGTACTCTTCATTTGTATGATGCTTGGGATCCAGCAGCAAAGGCTGCTGCTGATTCTCTTCCTAAATTAAAATAAAATCAAAAAATCATTATGCATGTCTTGATGGTTGTGCAAATGAGCTTGCCAACAGAACACTTTTAGTAGTCAATTGTGACAGACTGAACTACCCTCTATTAGTAGTATGTAGTTTATTGGCTTATTGTATCCCAGATATGAGGACTCCATTGTAATTCAGTCTATGTACTTCCGTATGTAAATGGACATGGTACTGTATCTCAAGTGTGGTCCAGTGAACTGGTAGAATTACAAACATAATTGCAGAGTAGTGTTAATAAATACAGTGTACATGTTTTGCTTGTATGACTTGTAATAACCATGCACACTGTACAGACATCTCAGCCACTTGTCAATAATGTGGCTAGGCTTGTAAGGGGTCTAGAGCCATTAGCCTAGTAACCTTCTATGAATCTATGAGGAGTAAGAAATCCATGGATGGCACTCCACTGGTTGACTATCACATAAATGTTCTATACACATTAATGTTGCAGATAGATATATATCATTCTCTAACACTAACCACACAAGTAATGTGAATTATAGGTTCATAGGTGGTTACTGGTATTTGACCCAAAGGTCATTATAAGCCTAGCAATGTGTACCCAATATAATACTAGAGAAATCTAATAGAAAGGATCTTGCCTAAATTCAAGATCTTAGTAAGAAATGACTGCCCACATCTAGGAGGATCATAGGTGAAATCCCTGTCAGGCATTTACACTTAAACAGAGTCATTGAGAAGCTTTGTTTGATGTGAATTGGTAGTCTAGTCCGACAGAGTGACAATCTCTGAAAAAAAATATCTGTCTCTCCAGTTGGTCATATTCATGCAGCAGGCCTGGTTAAGGTCCTGCAGCGGGTGACCCTTGTCCCATTTGACTTGCAGATGTGCAGCATTTCCATTAGGTTTGGATTCAAGATTGCTCAGCAGGCTAGGCAAAACTCTCTTCTAAGTAGTCTGTATGCTACTGAGTACAGTTACAGTGACTTCAGTCTGTCAATGAATGACATGTGCTGGAGACCCTGAATTTTCTCAATTAGAAATGTCTGAGGTCTCTTAACCTGCTTCAGGTAACTGGTACGGTACATACAAAAGGAGCATTGTACTCAATTACTGGCCTGATGATGGTTGAGTACAGGGTGTTATGACCTCTTTTGCTCTTAAGGCAATGCCTTTGCTAAGGAGGTATGTGACATGGAATGCCTGCTTTACCACAGTAGACATATGGTGGTCAAAGTTTAGGCTACAGTCAACTAGCATTCCCAAGTCTCTTACTACAGAATTGTTACTTAGGGTACTATAATTTATATGATAGTCTGCAGGGATATCGCTTTTACTGAAGGGGATGATAATGCATTTTTTAGCATTGAGTTTGAGTCCATGGTTTTGGCACCAATCAGTGGTTTGTGTAAGTCCTTCTTGAAGTATATTGACATCATTTGGGGATTCAATGATTGCACCTAAATTGCAGTCATCAGCAGTCAGCCACAGTCCCTCCATTTTGGCCTAAAATTCTGAAAAGTATATTCCAAACAATAGAAGTCCCATCACTGACCCCCGTGGAACCCCACTGTTGACAGGTCTACTGATTAGGTTAAAGTCCTCAACTTTAACTGAGTGTGGTCTGTTTTTGAGCCAGTTAGCAACCAGCCTGACAACATAAGGGTTGACATTCAACTGTGAGAGTTCATCAATGATGCCTGAATATGGGATTGTGTCAAAGGCCTTGGCTAAGTCAAGGTAGGCTGTATGTACAGAGTTGTCTTCGTCTATGGCTCTGGTGATGTTTTCAAAGAAGTCTGCCAGGTTTAACAGGCATAACCTGCCTTTGACAAAACCAAACTGTGTCTGATCAAGGGTTTGGAGATCACCTATATTCTTATTTATAAGGTCCATGGTGATTTGTTCCATGGCCTTACAGATAAGGCTGGTTAAGCTTATCGGTCTGTATTTCTCAGGGTCTGTTGCTGTATCCCCTTTATGAAGAGACATGACAGTTGCTGTTTTCCATTCAGCAGAGATAAGACCAGTACTCAGGCTGTGGTTGAAAAGATTACCCAATGGACTTGCTAACTCATGTTTTAGACCATTTAAAATGCAGCCTGTGATACCATCTGGTCCCATAGAGGCTGTGTTTTTGGTCTTGGAGAGAGCATTAATGACTTGCTCTTTGGAGATGCAAGGTGGACGAGAAGTCGAGGATATGCTTTGTGGAATGTTTAGAAGGGACATGGGGGTGAAATTTTCACCATACCTGTTGGCTAATCTTCTTCTTCTTTCAGCTGCTCCCATTAGGGGTCGCCACAGCAGATCAACTGTTTCCATTTCTTCCTGTCCTCTGCATCTTGCACTGTCACACCAACCACCTGCATGTCCTCTCTCACCACATCCATAAACCTTATCTTAGGCCTCCCTCTTTTCCTGTTACCTGGCAGCTTCATCCTTAGCATCTTTTTCCCAATATACTCTGCACCCTGCTCAGCACATGCCCAAACCAATGTAATCTTGCCTCTCTGGCTTTGTCTCCAAACCTTCCAACCTGGGCTGATCCTCTAATATACTTATTCCTAATCCTGTCCATCCTCGTCACACCCAGTGCAAATCTTAACATCTTCAACTCTGCCACGTCAAGCACTGACTCCTGCCTTTTTGTCAGTGCCACTGTCTCCAACCCATATAACATAGCTGGTCTCACTACCCTCTTGTAGACCTTCCCTTTCACTCTTACTGGTACTCTTCTGTCACAAATCACTCCTGACACTCTTCTCCACCCACTCCATCCAGCCTGTACTCTCTTCTTCACCTCTCTTCCACACTCACCATTACTCTGAACTGTTGATCCCAAGTACTTAAACTCATCCACCTTCCCCACCTCTACTCCCTGCATCCTCACCATTCCTCTATCCTCCCTCTCATTCACACACATATATTCTGTCTTAGCCCTGCTGACCTTCATTCCTCTTCTCTCTAGAGCATATCTCCACCTTTGCAGGGTCTCCTCCACCTGTTCCCTACTCTCACTACAGATCACAATGTCATCTGCAAACATCATAGTCCACAGGGACTCCTGTCTGATCTCATCTGTCAACCTGTCCATCACCATTGCAAATAAGAAAGGGCTCAGAGCTGATCCTTGATGTAATCCCACCTCCACCTTAAATGCATCCATCACTCCCACCACAGACCTCACCGCTGTCACACTACCGTCGTACATATCCTGTACCACTCTTACATACTTCTCTGACACTCCCGACTTCCTCATACAATACCACAACTCCTTTGTAGGCACCCTGTCATATGCTTTCTCTAAATCCACAAAGACACAATGCAACTCCTTCTGACCTTCTATGTAATTCTCCATCAACACTCTCAGAGCAAACATTGCATTTGTAGTGCTCTTTACTGACATGAAACCATACTGCTGATCACTAATCATCACCTCCCTTCTTAGCCTAGCTTCCACTACTCTTTCCCATAACTTCATGCTGTGACTGATCAGTTTAATCACTCTGTAGTTACTACAGCTCTGCACATCACCCTTATTCTTAAAAATCGGTACCAAAACACTTTTTCTCCATTCCTCAGGCATCCTCTCACTTTCCAAGATTTCATTAAACAATCTAGTTAAAAACTCCACTGCCATTTCACCTAAACACCTCCATGCTTCCACAGGTATGTCATCTGGACCAACAGCCTTTCCGTTCTTCATCCTCTTCATAGCTATCCTTACTTCCTCCTTGCTAATCCACTGCATGTCATGATTCACTATCCGCACATCATCCAACCTTCTCTCCCTCTCATTCTCTTCATTCATCAACCCCTCAAAATACTCTTTCCATCTGCTCAACACACTATCCTCACTTGTGAGTACGTTTCCCTCATTATCCTTTATCACCCTTAATTGCTGCACATCTTTACTAGCTCGGTCCCTCTGTCTAGCCAATCGGTACAGGTCCTTTTTCCCTCCTTAATATCCAACCTTTTATACAACTCTTCATACACCTTATCCTGTGTGCATCTTCCTCCACTCTTGTATGTCACCCTGTGCTCCTCCCTCTTGTTAAAATACGTATTCATCACAGCCATGTCCATCCTTAGGTCAGCTATTTTTGCAGGATCAGTGTGTGTTGCCATCTACAGCTAGTTCAGCGTACACCTGGGTCCTACCTTTTAGATTAGATTTTAGTTTTTCTTGAAGTTGCCCTTAGAGGATTTTACAAGTTGTCTTATTTGTTTGTTCAAGTAGAGGAGGGTGTTCTTCCAGTGCTGGGACCTCTCTTTTTTATTCTTAGACAGCAACTTCTTCCAATTGTTGTATAAAATTTTAATGCTAGATGTCCACCCGGGAGGTTTGTCTTTTCTTGAGGATCTTGTTTTGATCCTATCAAATACAGCTGTGTCAGTACATTTGTGTAAGTGTTTGTACAGGGCATTTGTGTATACCTTATTATAGTTGTCATTGCCATCTGTGGGAACAAAAGCAGCTTGGAATTGTTTATGCCATCCCTTAAGTGGGTATAATTACTTTTGGTGAAATGTTTAGCCTGATTTCACCTAAGAGGGGTTCAGGTGTTATAGCTACTTCAAATGTGACTGATTTGTGATCAGATTTAACCAGTGAGGGTCCTATACTTGTGGTAGTGCAGCAATCAACCATGTTGCTGAGGGCCAGGTCGAGAATATTTGAGCCCCTTGTGGTGCTGCATACCATTTGTTCTAGGGCATTAGTCTTAACAAAGTCCCAGGAACCTTTTATGCATGCATGTTGGAACTCATATAAGTTTTCCAGTCAATGGAGGGATAGTAAAAATTACCCATGACTAGAGTGCTTGTTTGTAATTTGATTGACTCAAGTAGATCCAAATAAGCAATGTGGTATCCTGGTTCATTGAAGGGGACCTATAGCTAACAATGACTTGAAGGAAGGTCTTACCCACAGTTAGTTGAACTTGGAGTAACTCCATGGGGTTTTCCTGTCTAACCAGACTAGAGGCATATTTATCTTTGATGAAGATAGATACTCCTCCTTCTTTGGTTCTCACACATTCATTTTGCGGTCTGAAAGTTTGGAAGGCATTCTAGCATTGCAAGTCTGAGGTACTGTCTGTAGTGTTTAGCAGCATAACCTTCAATTTATTTGTGAGTGATATTTTCACATTGGAAATTTTTTTCTTGAGACCTTGCCTAAAAAAGCACTATGAGGGAGGCAAGTGCCTTAGCCAATAACTGAAAGCCTAGAGGTGACAGGTGAAGACCATTTCTTTAGTAAAGCATTGTGGAATATCAACCATGTCATCCCAGACTGACAGGAACTGGATCCCCTTAGAATGACACCATAAACTAAGCCAATTGTTGAAGTCAATCATTTTGTGTTTATATTGTGGCAACATCCTAGGTGAGAGTAGAATGCAGCTAAAGGTTAGGGACATACCTGCCTGTGACACATATTCATAGAGCTTAATCATATCTCTCTTCATATGGTCCAGTGAGGTATGTCTCAAGTCTTTCACACTAACATGAACTATGATAGAGTCATAACAGTACTTGTTGAGAGACTTGAATGCATGTGTTATCTGACAGATCTTGGCACCTTATAGACTGCTTTCTGTAATATGCCACCTATGACTAAAAATTTGCTTTAGATGTCCTTTGCCTAAGGGGCTTATTTGGTAAGACACTAGTGCTTCTGTTTTTATGTGTATTTAGTGCTGTAGGTACTGTATTAGGTGTAGCATGCTTGTGTTTGGAAAGTATCTGGTGTTTAGTTAGGTTACTGGTGAGTACCTCTGTGTATGATGGTTTATGTGTTGAGTGCATGGTTTGCATAGGAGGTGTAGTACATGAGCTGACAACCTGTTCACTGCTACTGTTCTGTGATCAAGAGAGTAATAATTCCAGATTCTTAGGTAGATTCATCTCTCACAAATTGTACTTGGGTAATTTAGGAATAGAGGGTTATCAGTGTACATGAGGCAGTTGCTACACTGCCTCAGGATATACATGTCAATCAGGCTGGTAGGAGAAATGGAGGGAAAATGAACATCTATAATGTTAGGTTAAATCCTCTTTTCAAAATGTGGACAGAAAATGAAGAGGTGTGGTATAACTGGGTGCTGTAAAATGGGTCTATACTAATGGGATGCTCTATAAAGGGTCTGTGTTAGTGGGGTTCTCTAAATGGTATGAGACTATTAAAGATTTGGTGGTTTTGAGACTGTTAAAGGACAAAAGTGCAGCTGAGGTGCTCTTTCAGCAGCTAAGTGCAATTTGAGGACTGTAATGTAGGACTTCTTCCTGCAGTATGTTGTGAGACGTGATCAAAATTGTGATGTTTGTCAGACCACCTTGCCCATTTCCCCCAAACATATAATGGAAATTAGAAGTATGTGCTGTCTGATACTTGTTGTAAGACTTATTCTGCAGCATCAACAGTTAATACATGGTTCTATGAATTATGGACTTACACAAGTGTTCAAATCCAGCACTGTTGAACTACGATGGTTGTATGATAGATAGTTAAAAATAGGTAGGACTGACTTAATCAACTGATATTTTATTAGGGATAATCCAGCCTAGGAGTAACACTTACATGGTTGCAAGATTTTGATCCCCCCAACCCCCTTTTAGATGATCCATATGGAGTCAAACACAACTCTGAAATCATCCCTTCACGTGTGTTCTTTCTAACATCTCTACTTATTACTTCTTTCAGCAGTTAATACATGGTGAAATAGAGTAAGGGCCTATTTAGGCAGGGGCTCTAAACTGGCAGTGAATATCTTCTTTTTGTATGTTAGATAACACTGGCAGACACAACTGACTTACTCAACAGATGGTGGTATGGATGGCTCACACTTGTGTGAACACTGATATAGCAAAATGACTTTTAGCCTTAAAACTGCATTTTAGAGGAGCCATAACCATGCAAACACACCGCTAATTTATTCTCTTCAGCTGTATGCTTTATGACACTTCTGCTATAATTTCTTGTTTAATTTCTCCAAGTCTTTTGGGTTTCTAATACCATGACAGAAATGGACCCTATTCGTAAGTCAAAGTATGATTAAAGTGCATGAAATTAGTATTGTTTCAATCTTTAATGTTACAGAAACAAAGAATACCAACAAAAGCCCACAGGTCTTCTTGAAAATAAAATGAAAATATGAAACAAAAACTCCAGATCACCACCACGACTGTAAAAATGATGATTAAATGTAGACAACACTTTATTTAAAAGGGCGAGCATCCAGCTCTGGTTTAACACACATAATTATTCAGTCCCGGATATATATATGCCTGTAATTTTTCAGTTCAATGCGTTCCACATAATTATTGTAATTGCCTCCCCTCTTGTCAGGAAAAACCTTTTGCAAAACCTTAAAATCAAAACTTTGTGCAGGGAATTCCATTATATGCCTGGCTAAGGCATTTAGCTTGTTTCTGGTTTTAATGTCATACATATGCTGGTAAACTCTATCCCTCAAATGTTTCAGAGTTTTACCCACATAAAAACTTCGCACCCCTTACACTCTGCTAAATAAACTAAATTAGTGGTGTTGCAACTGGCATAAAATCTAGGTTCAAAAATAAAGGACAAGGTTGGATGATTTAATTCCTGTTTTGCAAATATATATTTACACATTCTACAACTTTTACATGGAAAGGTCCCTAGTTTATGTGTAGGCAATGGAATCTTCTTCCAGTCACTACATAATCATTTTAGGTTATAATTATTTTTATAAGTAAAACAAGGCATCTCTCCTATAATGTTTATTGTCTCTCTATCATCAGTTAGGAAATACCAGTTCTTAATTATGTCGCACATTCTATTGCTATCACTCGCAAATTTTGTGACAAAATGAACTTTATTCCTTTTAATGCTTAATCTTTCCTTGGATGTTATCTTCCCAGAACAAATATACCTATTATTCTGGAAAATTTCTTACTTAATTCCATGTAAAGTAGATATCTTATAACCTCTTACTGTAAACAATTGTTGTAGATAATCTATTTCATTTTCTGCAACAGCAGGTGTATTACATATACTTTTTACTCTATTTATTTGTCCTTTAATAATGTTTGGAAAAATATGTCTCAGATACTTGCTATTATAATCCAAAAGGCTATTTTTCCAGCAAGATTTCTGAAGCAATCTAGTACTAACAACCCCTGCTTGGTCTTTATCTATCAAAACATCTAAGAAATCAATAGATTCTAATGAATAAGCTATTGTGAACCTTAAAAAAATCTCTGGTGGATTCTAAATATTTAACAGAATCAAGTAAGAGGGAAGGCCCTCCATTCCAGAGCAGGAAAATGTCATCCACAAAACGTCTGTACAGCCTTGTATGTGTGCTAAACGCATTGTTATACAGATATTTATTTTCCCAATAATAACCCACCAGATTCACATATGAATTTGTACAAGGGGTGCCCAAAGTGACACCCCATTGTTGCAAATAAATTGTATTTTCATACATAAATATATTGTTAGATAAAATCAAATCCAGCAGTGCACAAGTCAGGATAATTTCATTAGCATTGTGCCTCATATCATTCATCACATGTCCTATAGCCTCTATGCCATATGCATTAGGTATGCTGGTAAATAAACTTTCTACATCTAAATTGACCATATAACAATTACCCAGATCAGAACTTTCATTTAACTATCTCAAGTCTTTTAGTAACTGCGATGTATCTTTTAGTTTGGTAGGTATTTCATTAACTACTGGTGCCAACTTACTCTCTAAATAAATGGAGAGGGGCTCCATGGCCCATCCACTTCCATCCACAATAGGTCTTAAAGGTGGTCTTTGAAGAGACTTGTGTACCTTAGGTAGACCTTTGATGTACGGTACTCTAGGGTATTCCACATTAAAATAGGAATATAAGCTCTCATCAATTTGTTTACACAAAAGTAAATCATAGAGTTTGTCTTTGAATAATATTCATGTACTGAATTTGTGTTAAGGGCATATAAGTATGCATCTCTCCCAACATCATATGCATAGACTGTATATAATCTCATTTATGCATGATGATCACAGCCCCTCTCTTGTCTGTGGGTCTTATACTCAACCTCTCATTATTTTGTAAAGAATGCAAAGCACATTTCTCATTCGGGGTTAAATTATAAAAAGAACTTCTATTATTATTATAAAAACTTTCACATATATCTTTTTCACAAGCTCTAATGAACATCTCAACATGTGCAGGTATAACAGGTGTAAAAGATCTTCTCTTACAGAACATATCACTTTCACACTGTTTTTCATTTTATCATTTTTAAAGTAAAGCTTTAAAGCTACATTCCGACCAGTCTCAAATCAGTCAATAATTCACTTACTTTGGTACGTGCAGAAGGTATAACAGTTAAACCCTTATTCAACAGGGTAATCTCTGCTTCATTTAGACTATAGTCAGACAAATTTATCACCAGTTCATTCACTGTCGTGTTCTCCTGTTTGGTACTGGTTTCTCCTCTGAGAACTTCCTTTTTCTCCTTCCCTGACTTATCGAACGAGGTTGCTGCCACTGCAGATTTTGTTTTACCAATAACAGCAAAAAACAATCCAACATTAATGGAACAAGTTGCTTCAGTCTGGCCCCTTGCAACACCTGATTGTTCACTTCCTGATTGGGCAAGGGTGTAATGCTAGTTTCAAAAGCAGTCTGTGTCATCATTGGTTGCAAAGAGTCACTACGCTGACACACCTCCTTTGTCTTAGCAACTGTATTTGAAGAAACTGCACTTAGTACATTTGCTGTTTCAGACCCCATATTTTCTGTTACAGGTACTGTCTGTTCAATCAACTCAGTATGATTAGTAACATTCTGTGGCCAGGTAAAAACATGTCCCAGACTGAAGTCAGTGAAATCCCTTTGTAATTTATGCTATTTGATTTGTCTAAGTCTATTTTCATATAAAGTGACATTCAAGTATACGTTGTTTAAGGCATTGGTATTAACCTCACCTTCATAATTCTCAAGAATGTCATTATGCTGTTGTTGTAAATTGTTGCTTAGGTCTTGTTCAATGGAATCAAAATAGTCAATAATAAGCCTCATGTATTTCCGACTTGGTTCTAGATTAAGTGGCTGCCACGCTTGAGTAATTCTGGATGGGTTTCCCCATATGTTGGCATACATAAAACCCTCATCCCTCTCGGAATTACATTAAAGTGAAGGCAGGCTTCTAGATGTTGTCTTTGCCAACTGAGACATTTATACTTGTATAAATCATTCTCTAATTCTTTTACCTTCATGGAAAATTGTTGGAAACCATCCATCTTATTTGGTGCACAAGCTCCAGGATACCCTTCAAAGCTCATAGCCAGAAGTATTGAGTGCATGGTTTGCATAGGAGGTGTAGTATGTGAGCAGACAACCTGTTCACTGTTACTGTTCTGTGCTCAAGAGAGGAAGAATTCCAGATTCTTAGTGTAGATTCATCTCTCACAAATTGTACTTGGGTAATTTAGGAGTAGAGAGTTGTCAGTGTACATGTGGCAGTTGCTACACTGCCTCAGGATACCCATGTCAATCAGGCTGGTGGGAGAAATGGAGGGAAAATGAACATCTATAATGTTAGGTTAAATCCTCTTTTCACAGTGTGGAGAGAAAATGAAGGGGTGTGGTATAACTGGGTTATCTAAAATAGGTCTATACTAATGGGATGCTCTATAAAGGGTCTATGCTAGTGGGGTTCTCTAAATGGTATGAGACTATTACAGATTTGGTGGTTTTGAAACTGTTTAAGGGGCAAAAGTGCAGCTGAGGTGCACTTTGAGCAGCTAAGTGCAATTTAAGGACTGTAATGTAGGACTTCTTGCTGCAGTATGCTGTGACACGTGATCAAAATTGTGATGTCTGTCAGACCACCTTGCCCATTCCCCAAAACATATCATGGAAATTAGAAGTATGTGCTGTCTGATACTTGCTGTAAGACTTATTCTGCAGCATCAACAGTTAATACACAGTTCTATGAATTATGGACTTACACAAGTGTTCAAATCCAGCAGTGTTGAACTACAATGGTTGTATGATAGATAGTTAAAAATAGGTAGGACTGACTTAATCAACTGATATTTTAATAGGGATAATCCAGCCTATGAGTAACACTTACATGGTTGCAAGATTTTGATCCCTCTAACCCCCTTTTAGATGATCCATATGGAGTCAAACACAACTCTGAAATCATCCCTTCAAGTGTGTTCTTTCTAACATCTCTACTTATGACTTCTTTCAGCAGTTAATACATGGTGAAATAGAGTGTGGGCCTATTTAGGCAGGGGCTCTAATCTGGCAATGAATATCTTCTTTTTTATGTTGGATAAAACTGGCAGACACAACTGGTTTACTCAACATATGGTGGTATGGATGACTCACACTTGTATGAACACTGATATAGCAAAAGGACTTTTAGCCCTAAAACTGCATTTTAGAGGAGCCATAACCATGCAAACACACTGCTAATGTATTCTCTTTGGCTGTATGCTTTGTGACACTTCTGCTATAATTTTTTGTTTAATTTCTCCAAGTCTTTTGGGTTTCTAATACCATGACAGGAATGGACCCCATTTGTAAGATAAAGTATGATTAAAGTTCATGAAATTAGTATTATTTCAGTCTTTGATGTTAGCCAGAAGTGCTCTTTGCAGCACCTACAATATTCCCAGTAATGACTCCTGCTGCAATTCAAAACATGTCTAAATATGACTGTATTTTTTTAATAAGACTCATTGTTCCTACTACTATTGGGATTATCTGGATATCCTTCTTCCACATTGCCCTCATTTCCATCTGCAAATCCTGATATTTTATACTTTGTGTCTCTCTCTAAGTAACACATGTAATCACTGGGTGTAACAATTTTGATGATCAATGCTACTTTTGCTTCTTTCCATGGACTGCTATATCAGATTTTCTTGTGTCTATGTTTTTGAACTGTTGGTAATGGGTAATCCCATGTGATATAAACTTCATAATTTTCTATAATCCTTTGTGGTATCAGCTGTTAATATCTAACTCTTTAGACTAATAACTTAAATTGGCAGATGTTAAGTCCGACAAGGTGCAACTCTTGAGTGTGTAGGAAAATGCTAACAGGCAGGATTGGCTTCTCCAAGAGAACTGACATTTTCAAATTCACTTAGTGGAAACATTTACAAATGGAGAGAAAGATTAACTTCTATGGAGACAATAAGCAATCCAAACAGTACTCAAGTTATCCCTTCAAGTATGTGTTTTCTGACAGCTGAGGAATGATTTCTTGTGTGGTGTCATCAGATAGTGCTTAGGAAAAGGGGATCTTGGTGTTCCCTGCATATGTTTGAATCCAGCAGTGTTTGGATTTTATTATTATTATTATTATTATTTTGTTCACAATACAGCGGTAACAGACAAGAATGGCTTATTAAGCAGATTCTGATGTGCAGCACACTGGTAGTTTGTTATGGACTTGGGATGGATGGGTGATCTTCGTCCAGTAATTGCTGTGCATCCTTATAAGCATATCCAGTATAGTGATGTATGTATTGCATTTTCCATTGACTAATGCTTAATGCAAAGCACTATAAGTAATCCATGATGGAAGATAGCTATTGCCATTTACTGTTTGGTGGCAAAAGCTGCTTCTGGAAGCAAGGCTCTGCTTACTACTATGCAATGGAGGTAGTGGCCGATGTGCAGAGGACATCAGCATTGAAAATGACCAGTCTTTAACTCTTATATGTACATTCTAGCAGTTTCCATAGTTCACTAACAACTTGATGGTGATGTTACAACTGTCTATGAGGTATTTCAACTGTAGTGATCCAGGTATTAAGATTTGTTGCACAATGCTCATTTCATTAGACCTTTTCCAACATGATATTACAAATCCTCCAGAAGTGAACTTTGTCATAGTGTGTTAACAGTGTATGTGCAGCAGCAGCAGGTAATATACAAATAATACAATGCTTACATGGATGCACATGCCTTCCACTCCATTCTCATAATACTTTGAAACAGTGCATGCAGCAGTTGTCCTTACACAATAATGACACCAGGCTCACTTGTGCTGTGATTACTTTTCTTAGGAAGTGACTGTCGTGAACTTGCTATCACACTTTTGATCATGTCCATAGGCACACAGTGACACACACATGCACACACACACACACACACACACACACACACACACACACACACACACACACACACACACACACACACACACAAAATCATTAGTGGACTGCCTCCATATGATTTCTGTCTGGCAAGATTTATATCTTAGTAATGTTTTCATGACATGTCACACATCTCCTGTGGAAACACATCTCATCTGCTATAGTTTGCAAATCAGAAACTATTTTTAATGCAGCATGACAGTTCTGTTTCTGTGGCATATCTTTGTGGATTGCACTGCACAAAATAATTTGCATGCGCTAACTATCTCACTTATCCTTCACAGCATGCATGTCACTGCCAGAAATGGTATTCTATCCACTATCAGTACTTGTATGGACAGTATGTACAGGAGTTACGAAATATTCTCATTTTGTTCATACATTTATGTATGCACTTTTCCATTATTCCTGCATTGAAAGTTTGATAAATATGACCATTTGAACTTGCAAACTTTTGTCAATTGCACATCTTCTCAAGCAACACATTTTGTTTTCTGTATATTTACTGACTGTCTTATCTTTTTTAATGTACATTACAATGCCAGTGAAGTTGCAATATGTCCATTACTGCACAACATGCAATGTACAGTGGTATCGAACTTTCTTGTCCACTATTTTTCAGGCTTCCCCCTCTTTTTATGTATTCCCATTTAACCTATCTGTTGCTGTACCATGCATGCACTAGCTTACAGATGTCAAGTTTGTGTACATCGTGTATATGGCCCTGTCTTACCTCAACATGGCCACAAATCTGTGTTTTGGGCTCTAGCAAAGACTGCTCATTGTGTAGAGTGCCTTAACTTCCTGTATAGTAGATTAGCAGTGCTGGTTGTTATGCATAGGTGGGCGATTGTGTTAACTCTAGTGCAAAGTGCACAACTTAAATTAATCCGTGTGCCAGTGCATATAAAATGCATCATAAGCATTGTAATATATTTATCTGCAACTGGTGTTTGTAACATAATACATAATGCATATGTATTTACAGTGTTATCCATAAGACGGCTTCCAAAGATATTGTGGTTGCACTTGCTTCCTTTTCCATTATTAATGCTACAACACACATCTAATCCTGCCAAATTAAACGAGCAGCATCAGTGCTGATCAATGCGAAATCAAGAGAGTCGTGTGATGTAAAGTCTCTCCTACAGCTAAGTTTGACCTGTTTAATAAGATGCAGCTTCACTGCTGTCACATATTAGAGAGTATGTTTTTCAGATTTCAGAAAGAAGAATTTTTCCGGATCTTAGACAATGCAGCATAAAGGCTTTACTACTACTGTTTATTGTATGTGGCAAGTTGCTATTTAGGAAAAAGGAAAATGCAGCACATATAAGGAGTGGAATAGCCTTAGAATACTATGATGGTTAGTTTGACTAGGATACAATTTGATATTCACAAGCTTGTACAATAATGTGCTTGATAAAATTATCACAGTTTTTGTTGTGTGTAAAACTGAGCAGCAGGGCTCCACTTTTGATATTTTTGAATAGATCTATGCAAATTTTTGCAGCTCTTTATACTATTTGTGTATTATTTAAAGATGGTAGTTGCAAAGAAATATGCATGCAGGAAGTAACTCCCAAAGTAGAAGGTAAAATTTGAAAAAAATATGGAAGACAAAACTATATTCTAAGAGCAATTACAAATCTGATTCACTTCCATGCAGAAAATAAAGGTACACACACACACACACACACACACACACATACACACACACACACACACACACACACACACACACATACACACACACACACAATATCCACATCAGCCCCAACAAAACAATTTAGCATATCCAAAATCCTTAAATAAACCAAAAAAAAAAAACAAAAAACAAATGCTATTCCAGCACGATAGACTTTAACTCCTAGAAACATTAGAATCAAATCCAAATATCCACCCTGGTTTACCAAAGAAACCAGATCCATACTCAAAGCCAGGGACAAGGCCTGGTTGCAGTTCCATAAGAACAAAAGCAGCACTACTAAGCAGCATTTCCTTGAACTTATAATCAAAGCTAAAACATCAATTAAAGCTGACAAATCCAACTACTACCACAACATCCAAACCAAACATGAAAATAATCCCCCCAAAATTTTGGGCTGCAATTAACAACCTACTGCAACCTGGTAAAACTACTACCCCCACTCCAAAAACAGCTAACAGCTGTGGGAACATGGCCACCCAATTCAACACTTAGTTCACAGAATCCATTCAAGCCCTCACCAACAATCAAACTAAGTCTAACCCTACCCACTCTGAAGCAAACCAAAATACACCCCCACAAAATGATCCAAACCATTTCAAGTTAACCCCAGTCCCCACCCAATATATTAAAAAAAAACTACTGAAAAAACTAAAACTAACCACTTTAGCTGCTTATAATCTCCCTGCAGATTATTTGCAAATTGCCTCAGATGCAATTTCTGACCCAATAACCATACTTATAAATAGATCACTAACTGAATCTTAAGTCCCCACTATATGGAAAATCTCTCACATTTTGCCTGTCCACAAAGGCCATAGCTACTGTGAACTTACTAATTATCACCCTATTGCCATCCTTTCCCCCCTGTCTAAAATCCTGGAAAGAGTAATACACTCTCAACTCACAGAATAGCTCCTATCTCACAATCTCCTATCCCATACACAACATGGCTTTCAACCTGCACATAGCATCACAACAGCCCTACTATCCTTTACAAACATAGTTAATCAGTACAGAAACAACTCCCAAATTGTATCATCCATTTTCCTTGACTTGTCAAAGGCCTTTGACATGGTCAACCACACCAAACGTATTAATGTCCTCACCTCCCATAACCTTAGCAATACTCCCATTGCCTGGTTTCAAAGCTACTTAACAGACCGACAACAAGCCGTCTGTTGAAACCAATCCCTCTCGCCCCTCCTCACAGTCTCCATAGGGGTACCACAAGGCTCCATCCTTGGAATCTTACTATTCTCTCTCTTTACCAATCGACTTCACTCTGCCACTCCCCATTCCAGTATAATTCAATACGCAGATGACTCCACTTTGATCTGATGTGCCTTCTCCCTCAATGATCTTCAATCCATCACCCAAGACTCCTTCCTGTCTGTAGAAACCTGGTTAACCAACTCCCAGCTTATATTAAATCCCAGTAAAACAAAACACATGGTCTTCTACCCCACTAGAAATACTTCTTCCTCTTCAACCTTCCATATCTTCTCTAAAAACAAAACCATGATCACTCCTAATCCCTATACCAAACTGCTAGGGGTTATAATTGGCAATAACCTGAAATTCAATCTCCATATAGGCCAAACCATTTAAAAAGTTCACAAGAAACTTGGCCTCCTATATAGAAATAACCGATTTCTAACAAGCAGTACTAAAATGACAATTGCCAGGACACACCTTCTCTCAGCACTCCTATATGCATCCCCAATCCTAACAAACCTCCGCAAAACTGACCTTGCCAGGCTTGAAACCTGCTACAATAAAATCTCTAAATTTGCCACCAATGCTTCCTACAAGTCACATCATTGCTTATAACTAAAAAATCTTGAATGGCTTGAACTTCCTCTGCTCCTTCAATCTAATCAATTAACTTTAGCTCATAAAATTCTCCACCACCCAGAAAAGACCCCTGCTCTCAAAAATATTATTCAACCATACACTGCTTCTAGATCCCTTCGCTCTAACAATAAACTTCTCCTCCAAGTCACCAAAGCAAAAAATGCAGCAGGTGAAGCTTTCTTCTCCAACTACATTTCCAAGCTTCGGAACTGCTTGGCAAATTCACTAGTAAGTAATCCCCCATCCAAACAGTTTAAAAAGTTTCTAAAAACCCACCTTACTAACTCCTGACTCTGCTCCTGTAACACCACAGGATAAGCCATCTCCCCATCCCCCTGCTCCTGAAGTTCTTCCTTCTAACCCTTTGTGCCATGCTATACTACACCACCTCTGAAAACCTGAACTCTCATTACTCCCTGTAAAATACTAGCTGTGGCACCACAACTGTCAGCTTGGACTCGCTATTTGAATTGTTGTCTCTACCTAAATGATGTACATTGAACATAACTACACATTTACATGATGTATGATATGCTGCTGTTATAGTTCCTATTGTTTCAAAGTATTAATGTACAACATTAATGTCTTACAGATTTTGATGTACATTATTCGATTCAAGTTATGTTTTTTTAATATTCTATGTTGATGTATTACACTAGAGCTTTTCTCCCAGGGCCTCCATTGAAAAAGGACTCGTCCAGCTGGACTTTCCTGGTAAACAAATGTAAAATTTAAAATAAAATAAATAATAATAATAAGTACAAAACAAAATCAGGCATAGCCATGGGCATCTTTGCCAATCTAAAGTATCCCCAAGATGTTATGCAATTTTCTTTTCTCTAAAAAGAGGAAAGAAAATAGAAAAGCACAACAGTATCATCAATATATCACAAAATGATAGATTAAAGAAGTAACTTAACTATAACTCAGGAGGACCACATTACACTTGTTATCATCAAGTATTGAAAAATGAATCTTAATTACACTACACAAAATAGGACTCTCTACTATCCAACTGAACTTTAATACATAGCAATAACAAATCACTACAACAACCATAGCATTTAGTTATGATAAAAATTAGTTCATACAAATTCAACTTCAGTCAGAATAAATGTTAGAAAACTACCTACTCCCAAGGTACATGAAGCAGCACAATCATAAATTGCTATGGAAACTATGTATAGCAGTATTCAGTGAAAAGCCTACACAATTGGAACAGATCCAAGAAATGAATGAGGCATGCTATTTGAAAACTAAATAAAAGGGGTACATGCACACATGGAAAAAAAATGAAAGTCTGGGCTGTGAATTGTATCAAAGACCTTGTAGTGGAACATTTAAGAAATTGGTCTGAGAGCTGTGCTTTTGACAGTCATCCTGTAATTTGATCAGTTTGAGATATTTCATTTATTACATAACAATTTTTATTTTTATACTGTGTGTGTGTGTGTGTGTGTGTGTGTGTGTGTGTGTGTGTGTGTGTGTGTTCTGAGACCTGTGTTTTTGACAGTCATCGTGAAACTTGATCAGTATGAGATATTTTATTTATTACATAACAATGTTTATTTTTATACTGCGCATGCACGTGCGCACACGTGTGTGTGTGTGTGTGTGTGTGTGTGTGTGTGTGTGTGTGTGTGTGTGTGTGTGTGTGTCTAGCTATCTATTTTACATATATATAGATAGAGAGAGGGATAGATAAATATAGATATCTATTTATCTAACAATTTCAGATAGATAGATGGCTAAATATTATATATATATATATATATATATATAGAGAGAGAGAGAGAGAGAAAGAGAGAGTCTATATTAGCATATTGACAGGGCAAAACAGCGAATGGCCTTGCATTGACACATATTAAATTAAATGCCTAAATCTTGAACAGCCAGAACAGCAATTTTTTTCCCGTCAAATGCCTAAATCTTGAACAGCCAGAACAGCAATTTTTTTCCCAGGGGAAAAAAATTGCTGGGCCATTGTCAGGAATTTGCCATTTCCTCCACTGCAGTGTGATCTTGGAGTTGGTATATTTAAGTAGGGGGTTGGGGAGCAAAGCCCCCCCCCCACTTTATTTTGTCTGTCAGTTTGGTTTTTTGTTGTTCGCCCAGAGATTTATTTTCCATGGGAAAAAAAATAAAGGGAAAAAATTGCTGTTCTGGCCGTTCGAGATATTGATGTTTCATTTAATATGTGTCGACGTAAGGGCGTTTGCTGTTCTGCCCTGTTGAATTGCTAATATAGACCCTATATATATATATATATATATATATATATATATATATATATATATATATATATATTTGTCTACTTCTGTTTATTGAAAAAACACTTTTTCAACAAACAGAAAGCTAACCCACTTTAGCGAAAATGCACTTAAGTGCACTTTCCTGAACCAAAGCACAGTGCAGTGAGGATAAGGAAATATATCCTTTTCCCCACTGTAGTGCAATCTTGGAGTTAGTATATATAAGTAGTGAGGGTGTGGTGGTGCAGAGGAACTTGCTGCCCTGCAAAAATGTGTTTCTAGCATGTTTTTTTTTTTAATTCAGTGAATTGGTGATCACAAAAGTGCACCACTAGTCGACTAATGCATCAGTGACCTTTAGCAATGCCTATATGATCATATAAAGCTACTAGGCTAATAGTCCTAGAGCCTTTTTAAGCCTAGCCATTCATGCCCTAAAGGCATGCAGTCTTGGAGACCTTTAAGCAGTCTAACCTCAATTTGCAGTTGCTCCAAAGCATTGTCTTTTAAGCTATTTGCTCAATGTCACACAGTAGGGACATGAAGGAAGAAAGATTCAAACTCTGCAGCCTTGTCATAGGGAGCAGCTTATTAATAAGTCAGATATTTTTCCCTGCATGCTAACAGACAGAAATGTATATCTACACACACAAACACACACACACACACACACACACACACACACACACACACACACACACACACACACACACACACACACACACACACACACACACACACACACACACACACACACACACACACACACACACACACACACACACACACACACACACACACACATGCATTTATAGGCATATGAGTAAAGGAAACTTCTGTTGGGAACACATTTTACATTGAAATTGAAGCAATAAGATATGCACATTTCTCAACATGTCAGATAGTTCATACATTTTACCCAAAAGCCCTGTGTATTCCATTTTTCCACTTTTTTCTGTATAGTATTTATTTATAATACTGTTTTCAATTGATTTCTGTGAATTGCTATATTATACTATTTTATGTTTTCCATAAGGAGTCTCACTCTTATAGTAGATACATTTTGTGAATGAAAGTAGAAGAGTAATATCAGGCTATTTAAGCATTTTTATTATATTTAGCAATTCTTTTTTGTTAGTCACTAAGTTTGTCTAGTGTGTTAATGATTTGGAGCCTTATGGCCACCTTACACAAGGTTCCAAAGGTGACATATGCTAGCTTTTTTTTTTTAGATAACTTTTATTTTAATGAATTTTTTGCGTTGTACTGGGTGGTTCTCTAGCTGTAATTAGGACATAATGATGTGGTTTATAGGTTCATAGGTAGGTACTAGGCTATTGGCCCAAGGGCCTACGCAAGCCTAGCCAACAAGTTTCCCTGGCTTACGCCACCCAAGAAAGTTATTTTCCTGTGCCACTATCAAGCAAAGACACAGAAGTGATCCCCGGGGTGTATTTCCTATTTCCCATCCACTCATCAAGATTTTTCTTGAAGAGTGCTAATGAAGAACTTTGCTTGACATAGATGGGTAGCCTGTTTCAGAGTATGGGAAGTCTCTGGGATAGGAATCTATCCCTCCAGCATGTCCTGTTTATTGTGGTGACAAGGTTTAGGTCCCTAGAGCGGGTAGCTCGGAGGGATTGGAATTTCTTTAGGTGTAGCATGTCCAACAGCTCTGGGTTTGACATAGCTTTATATGTTAGGCAGAGATCATCTCTGAGTAGACAATATGCTACGGAGTAAAGCTGGAGTTTTTTGAGGCGGTCAGTGTTGGGCATTTGTTTGAGTCCAGTAATCCTCTTTGTGAGGTAGTTCTGTGGCCTTTCCAGCTGCTGCAGATGTCTTGTGAGGTACATTCCAAAAGGGGCATTGTACTCTATAGTGGGTCTAATGAGTGTCGAGTAGAGGGGAATGATGACCTCTTTTTTCCTGGATGAGAACCCTTTTATGATGAGGTGTGCCACGTAGAAGGACTTCCTGACTACTGTGGCGATGTGACTATCAAAGGAGAGACTACTGTCCACCTGGGTCCCAAGGTCTCTTATCACGCATTCGGTGTTTAGTAGATTGCTGCCTATGTGGTAGTTCATGGGTACAGAGCTTTTACCAAAGGGGATGACATTGAACATTTTGGCATTGAACTTGAGGCCATGGCTCTGACAACAGGCATCTGTCTCAGAGAGGCCCTTCTGTAGGATGTTCACATCATTTGGGGACTTGACTATGGCTCCTAGTTTGCAGTCATCTGCGAACTTCATTAGCCAGAGGCCTTCTGTTTTAGCCTGTACTTCAGAGAAGTAGATACCAAACAGGACCTGTCCCAGGATGGAACCCTGTGGTACTCCACTTGTCACTGGTTTGAGGTCAGATTTGGAGTCTGCAGCTTTTACAGTGTGGGTTCTGTCAGTGAGCCAGTTGGCAACCCATCCTGTGATGTAGGGATTTATGCCTAGTTTATTGAGTTTAGCTATAATTCCAGAATGGGGGATGGTGTTGAACGCCTTGACGAGGTCAAGATAGGCTGTGTGAACCACCTTACCCTCATCTACGGCTTTGGTGACTGCCTCAAAGAAGTTGATCAGGTTCAGGAGGCATGATCTGCCTTTCACAAACCCGAACTGGGTGGGATCCAGAGTTTGGAGGTTACCAATGTCTTTGTTTATGAGTTCCATGATGATACGTTCCATGGCTTTGCAGACCAGGCTCATCAGGCTAATAGGTCTATAGTTCCCGGGATCAGTGGTGGCTCCCCCTTTGTGGAGTGGGATAACTGTTGCTGTGCGCCATTCAGTAGGCACAAAGCCTGATGCGAGGCTATTATTGAACATTTTGCTTAAGTGGGGAGCCAGTTCATTCTGAAGTTCATGTAAAACGCAGCCTGGGATGTTGTCCAGTCCCATGGATGCTATGTTTTTGGCTTTATAGAGTGCAGCTTTCACCTGCGTAGTTGTGATTACAGGGACTCTGCATTCTTCCTGTATAGATATGGGCCCTTTAGCGGGTGAGGGGAGGTAAGGTTAGCACTGAACCTATCTGCCAGGATGTTGGTAATATCAGTTGGTTCTGTAATTTTTGTGCCTTTGTGCTGTAACTCAGAGCAGATCTGGGTGTTGCCATTGAGATTCTTGACATAGCTATAGAATTCTTTGTGGTTGTTCTTGGAATTAGTGGCGATTTTATTTTCATAGCTAGCTATGGAGGATCTTATAAGGGATCTCAGCTTCTTACTGAGGCTGACCAGGGAGCTCTTCCACTCATGGGATTTTACTCGCTTTTGCAACAGTTACTTCCTTCTGTTGTACAGTTTCTTTATGGCAGGGGACCACCAGATTGGCTTCCTTTTTTTGGAGGATAGCATCTTGGTTCTGTTTGGGATAGCACGATCCATGCACTCATGTAAGTGCTTATAGAGTGCATTTGTGTAGGATTCAGCAGTTGTAACTGTATTGTCCATCTGCATGGGTGTCACGAAGTTCACTACTTCTGTCTTAAGAAGCATGAAGTTGGCTTTGGAGAAATTTTTTACTGTGGTTTCCTTAATGGGGGGTGGGATGTGGATATCAAGGGTGATTAGCTTATGGTCGGATCGGACCAATGAGGAGTTGACTTCAGGTGTGCAACACAAGTCACTCATGTTGGTAATGACTAGGTCTAGGATATTGTTGACCCTGGTGGGGGTGTGGATAAGTTGATCTAGGGCATTGGAGTTTATGAATTCTAGAAAGCGTTGCACTAAGGTGTTGGTACATGAGTAGTTTTCCCAGTTAATGGTGGGGTAGTTGAAGTTGCCCATTATTAGGGTGCTTGGTTGAACCCTAATATTTTCCAGTACATCAAGAAAAGAGGAGTGGGAATCCTGGGGCATGGTGGGGGATCTGTAGCAAGCTACAATTTGGTTTGCAGTTTTGCCAAGAGTTAGTTGCACTTGGATAACCTCAGATGCATTATTATGAGCAACTAGCCTGGAGGTGTGGATATTCTTAATGAATATGGACGCACCCCCACCTTTGGTGTTTCGGTCCAGGTTACATGGCCGAAAAGTGTGGTATGAGTTATTGCCTGGTAGTGCAGGGGTGATCTCTGAACCAGATCTCAGTCACTGCACAGATATCGATGTTCTCCATTTTAAGGAGTGCCTCGAGTGAGTGCATTTTGAAATTTAGACTTCTAGCATTGAGTGGCATTACTCTCAGTTTTTGCTTGCCTGTTCCTGTTATGGTGGTGAATTTGTTACTTGAACCCTGCCAAAAAAAGGCACTATAGGGGCAGCAAGAGCCTTAGCCAGTATCCGGAATCCCAGGGGCGACAGGTGCAGGCCATCTGTGGCAAAGCATCGTGGTCTGTCGACCATGTCATCCCAAGCAGACAGATACTGGATCCCCTTAGAATGACCCCAGAAGCTTAGCCAATTGTTGAAGTCAATCATTTTGTCCTTGTACTGCGGTATCATTCTGGGCAATGGCAGAATGCTACTCAGGGCTAGGGTCATACCTGACTGGGCTACAAGATCGCAGAGCTCTTCCATGTCTCTTTTCATGTAGCCCAAGGAGGTACATCTCAGGGCCTTCACACCAACATGGACAATGACAAAGTCATATTTGTACTTGTTGTGGAATGACCAGAGTGTGTGGGTTATGTGGCCGATCCTGGCACCCAACAGGCAGCTGACAGTAACCTTCTTCTTGTTTAGCCTGGTGAGTGAGACATCAGTGTGCCTGACTATAGAGTCACCTATGACTAGTGTGTTAGGTATGTTGTTATGCCTTATTGGCTGTGTTTGAGTGGCACACTGAGTCTGTGGGCTATGTGTCATTTGGGTTGTGTTGGGGAATGGAGGTTGCTTGTGTTTCTGCTTTGGAGGTCTCTGTTGCTTAGGCAGATTATTATTGAGAGCCTCCACAAATGTTTTTGAGTTTCTATGTGTGGATTTTGGTGGTGTAGACGTAGTGAGACTATGTGATGAGTGTGGTGTGGTGCAAATGTTTACCTTCTCCTCATGACTGTCAGGTTCAGTCTTGGTTGTAGAGAGCTTTATCTCCAGTTTGGCTAGATAAATGCATCTCTCACAGGTTGTAGTGTTGGATGGTAGGAGGAGAGGGCTGTTTTTGTACATGAGGCAATTTCTACATTGCCTCAAGATGCCCAGATTCATCAGATGAATTATGGTGTTTCTAGACATTTAAGATCAGCTTTGACAGTTCCTTCTGCAGGATGGATTCATTGAAAGAGTCTGCACATTTGTAAGCCTTTTTCATTTTCAGTTTCTATCAGTGTTCAACTTTTAATTTTACTGAAAATTGCATATTGCTATACTACAACAATTAGAATTATATGGCACCTGTCAACACATTTCATCAATATGCTATTAACTATCTCATTCATTTATTAATTTATTTCTCCTTCATTGACCCGGTAAGTACCACTAGGCTAGCAGCTTGTTTTCAGGGGAGACCAAGGTGGTATATATACTACTAGGATAAATTAGGCCAGGGCTTCAGTGAACTTCCTCTATTCATCGCTGTTGCAAATGGGATGCAATTTGCAAGAGCACTTCCTGTTTCTGTTCTACGTGCACAGGCAGCCCAGAGAAACAGGGAGCCATATATAGAGAGAAGAAGATAATGGAATGGTGAGAAAAATGGTGGAGAAGGCAATTATCAAAACCAGAGAATGTGTGCAGGATTCTAAGGTGGTGTTTCAAAGAAATCTGTTTGATGGAGATGATGGAATTGGCAAATGATTGGTATATAATTACAACCCACCAGTTGGGAGGGTTGCATGATAATTTACTTAAAGAAATGCTGATGCAGAGTTAGCCAGAAAATGAGGTAGATGTTTCCTGGTGGGACATTAATGAGAAAATGCAGAAGGAGGATGCAGAGGCCATCATGAAGATTAGTGGTGAGATGGAAAAGAAAACATATGCAGATAAAGTAAAAGAAGGCAAATGAGGAGCAGTAGAAAAGAAGGCAGAAGAAAATGGAAAATGGGAGTAGGTAGTTTTGAACAGAGGTGGAAAGACAAACTTTGAAAGGACATTTGAAAACTTTATGTAAAGAAGTATTGGTGGATGTGAGTATAATATCGTGTTAAAACAGAATAGTAAAAATATGTATAGTTTTAGTGGAAAAGAAGAACATTTGATAAGTTACTGTGATAAAAGAAAATTGTATATTTGTGGGGAAATGGAACATGATGCAAAAAAGAAAAAAAAGAAAGCATGAAATGAAATGTTACAAATGTAACAAAGTTGGATATTTATGGATGGATTGCAAACAAGAAAGTAAGATCAATGCAAAAGAAAAAGAAAGAGAAGAAAATTAACAAAGAGAAGACATTTTGAAAGTAGTAGAAATAGAAGAAAAATTGGATAAGAAAAATAATGAGGACATAGCAGAAGGTACTGAAATAAGTGATGAAGACATAAATTGGGGGGTAGTCAAAGAAAAAATGCAATTGGTAAAAGTATAAAGCACAGAAAAAGAAATTTTGAAGGAATAAGTACACAAGAAAGGAAATTAATAAAAAATATATACAGCTGGTGACTGGGGTTGGCCTAATGGTTAATGTGTTTGATTCTCACCTTTGGGTGCTATATTGACTAGGCTTAGAATGGCCTACTAAGAAAGTTAGCCTACTAATTAGCCATGACCTTATGCAACTTATGAATCTAACCAAAAAGGGAAAATATACATTTAAAGGTATTTTCTTGTGAATAATATTAAGAATGTAGTAAAAAGAGTAGGGATGTGATGTAGATGTAATTATATTAGAAGACATAAGATTAATAAAGGAAAAAAGATTATAAACAGAGAAACTATGGACAGGAAAGATAATCTGGAAATTGGCAAATATATGTTTTGGAATAGCCATATTCTGTAGAAATGAAGTAAAGATATTAGATGTAGCATTAGCAAAAATGGGAAACCATTGTAAATTTAAAATGGAAAAAATGAGTTTATAGAATTATAGCATTATAAGATTATACTAATTGTTAAGAAAGGGGAAGCTTATTTAATCAGATTTTAGACTATATACTAATAAATATGAAGATTACAATAACAGGTGACATTAATTGTGATTTAACAGGCAAGCATAAAAAGAAAGGAAATTATATAAAAATGTAAGTTAAAACTCTGGACAAAAATTTTTTGACTTACATAACAGGAATATATAGAACTAAACTAGAATATTTTATATTATCAGAAGGTTTAGTTATAGGAGAAGGTGATGTAGTTGAAACAAAATGGCTAGAGAAGGAAAACAATGAATATATTAAAAATAGGCAAAGGAATAAAAACGATAAATGAGAAATCATGGAATGATAATTCAGTTACGGAAAGATCATATTACTATACCAACATTTTATAAAAATTAGCCTGAATGGTGGATGATATTTAAGGAACAATATAAAAAAATATTTTTTTGCAGTGGCAATATGATGTGAGAAAACTAGAGAAAGTAAAATGTAAAAAAAGTATCAAGTTACTTAAGGAGATTAGTAAAGAAAGATGGCAGTGAAATGAAAGAAATAATAATGTAAAAAGTGAAATAAAAAGAACTCTGGGAAAGGTTATGAATAGTGTAGTAAGATATAAACAAGAAATGTTTAAAGAAAAAACAAGGTAGTAAAAAAGCATGGAAAGTAAAACAATTAACAAAAAAAGAAGAAAATAAAGAATTAGAAAAGGAGAGTTCTTTAAATGTGTTAGATAAAGTATTAGGACAAGTAAATAAAGATTCAATTGCATGACCAGATGGAATAGGGTATGGAATGTATTAAAATGTAAAGAGATTGGCAAAAAATGTTTTTAATGATTTTTAATGAATGGTTAAATGAAGGTTTATGGATAAAGAATTATTTAGTGGAATACTTAAATTCATATTGAAGAAAGAAGATAGAAGACAATTAAAAAAAAAATTGAGATTGAAAGCAATGAATAATAATGATTATAAGACCTTTATGAAAGTAATGGATTTGAAACTAAAATGGAAAATATTATGGAAAATAATATATATAGTATAAAATGGAAGGGTAGTCAAGAATTATTAATGACAAAGAAACTGTGGATGATATTATGAATAGACAAGAATAAGTGAAAATCATGATAGGAAACCTTAACAAAGTACTTGCTACAACTGGACATGAAATCTTACGGGTAATAATGAAAGAATACAATTTAAGTAAGAAAGGTATGGACTTATGCATGTTAGCATATAATAATAATATTAGCATGTAGTAATAATAAAGTAAAAATACTTGTAAATGGCTGGTTAATCCAAGAGGTACATATGAAGAATGGTGTAAGACAGGGATGTCCAATGAGTTGTATACTTTTGGTATTACTTAAGAAAAGTAAAGAGGTGGTATATATAACACCGGAAGAGTTAAAAATGTCAGTTCTTTTAATATATGCAGATGACATGACTGCAAAAAAATCTGGATAAAAGAATTAATAATTTGCACAAATTAGTGTCTACAAGTGATAGCACTTTAACTAAAGAGAAAAGTAAAATTTTAAATAATGTAGTAAAGACAGGGGACATATATTTTACAATGAATGAAATGTCTGCATTAAATATAACATTTGGGAATAAAGATGTAAGCAGAATTCAATGGGAAAAACAATAGAAGAAATAAGAGAAATCTGTATTTTCGGGAGAGTATATAAAATATCATTCAGGAAAAATGCTTATTTAATAAATTTGGTACTAATGGGAAAATAGCCTACTTACCAAGTGTATTTATGTTGCCACAGTATTTGAAAAGTAATTATTACTGATATATTTTTTGTATATATATAGGCTTCTAGATTAACACAGTAAAAAGAGGAATGTTGTATGCAAATAAAGAGGAAAGAGGTTTAATGTTATTTAACCCAGTGGTATAAGCTGCTTCATTACATTTGCACAAGGTGTTAAAGTGAATAAATAAAAAAAGATGAGAAATTAGGATTAAAATTGTAAAAATATAAGTATGATAATGTTTGGGTAATGGCAAAAAAAAGAGGAGAAGAGAAAAAAATGTATAAATGAAGAAATAAAATGTTATCAAAAGAAAACATTTTGGTGGAAAATAAAAACTGATGATATAGAAAAAGATAGAAAAATATAGTATAAACGTAATGATAAAACATCAATATGTAAAAGCATGGGAAATCTAACAGATGAAAGAAATGAAAGCTATAAAAATAAGAAGCAAATGGTGTAATGAGAAAGTAGAATGTAAATATTTTTTTTGTGCAGACTGGTAATAGATAAATTACCAGTAAAAGGAAATATGCCATATAAATAGTAAAGTGATAGAATGAGGAGGTAATTCAGTACCTTACATGGAGCAATTCTCCATGTAGGAATAGTGTTGCTTCCTGAAAACAGAATATGTCTGCCGAGCAATCCAGAAAACAGGGCTGGTGGTGTGTACGAACATGTGGACATCGTGCAAACACGGATGTATCCGTGGAATGCAAATCACCTCATCTGCTGGTGAAAGCCATGCAAATGAGGTGATTTCCCAAGCCAGTAAGGAGAAAGACATCCGTGTAGGTGCCGTGTCTGCAGGAAAAATGTAAGCAGTTACAAACTGTGTTCCGGACTATAAAATTTAAACACAGGCTGTAATATCCCAAATAAAAAGTTGTATATGTGACAGTAGCCATGCAAATGGCCAAATCTATGGCTATTGAGATGAAAAAGTAATGCAATATATGAAAAATTACGTATGCCACATTTAAGCAGCTCACAGAAGCACGCAAACATGCTATTTTGCAAAAATAAATAAATAAATAAAAGGTGTAAAATATTAAATATAAAGGTATGCAAAGTTATTGCATTATAGTGACCAGCATACAGAGTCATACAATAGCAGGTTATAGTGGTAGCTAAGGAGATAGGCCCTGGTGCAGTGCTGTATCCAGGGTATACGCGATTAGGCATATGTAAATGAGCCAAGGTTACTGAATTACAAAAAGTACTACCATGTTCATAGGTACTAACTGTGGTAGGGCTAGGACTGTGTTGGTGTAGGCAGAATAGATAGGTACCATCAAAAGGGGTGTGTGTCATGGCATATGTAAGTGAATTGAGCTAAGTGGCGCCTGTTTGTGCTCACCTAAGCACAGCTAAGCAGGAGGATGTGTCTGGGTTGCTAACCTACACTTAGCCCAGCTGCACATGTTTTAGCTGGATAACTAAAAGAAAAGAGTGCTCATGTGCAGGGGAGTGTCCAAACTGCTGACAATGTTTATTCTAGCACACTGAGGGGCTTAGCAGTGGAATAAATTGAAAAAAAAAGCAAAAAATAAAAGGAAATAGCCTGGGAAAGCCGATCAAGTATAAATGACTGATAAACCTGTTCCACTGACACTGGCCAGTTCAAACTCCTCAGTAATATACCTGGAAAGTGTAATGTAGCATAGTCAGACAATCATACAGGCTGCATCTGCAGAATACCAGTATAAAGTATGCACACACCCTTTGATCTGATTTTTTTCCACATTCTCTGCACCATTGGAATACACATTTTGGAATTTTAACTAATAAAATGATAGGGGCTGCTGCTGCTTTGCTACATCTGTATGTGGTACAGGCTGCAGTTATTGATGATGATGATACTGACAATAGGCCCAGACTGAGGAAGAGAAGAGTGTTCAGGTCCAGGGTAACCTTTTAGGGGCTACATGAGCTGGAGATAGTAGAGTGCTACAGGGTGGACAGGGACATACTACAGGAACTCAGCAAACTCTGCCGCCCTTACCTCAGACCCAGAGCCAACAGAGGAGAACCCATCACGGTGGAAACAAAGGTATGTATAGCCTTAAAAATACTAGCTACAAATACGTTCCAAAGACCTACTGGGGACATCATGGAGTCTCACAGGCATCTGCATCCAGGGTACTCCACCAGTTCCTGGATGTTATGCTAAGACATGCCAGTGAGCACACTGATTTTCCCAACACCCCTGAGGAGAGGACCAGCAATATGAGTCTCTTCCACCATGTAGCACACTACCCAGAGGTACTGGGTGCCTTCGACTGCACTCATGTGCACATCAAAGCACCACCCAGTGAGGAGGGTAGAGTGTACATCAACTGCAAGGGGTATCACTCCATTAACTTCCAGGTCATGTGCAATGCCCAGGACATTGTCATCAATGTGTGTGCTGGCAGCCCTGGCAGTTATCATGACTCCCACATCTGGAACACATCGCAGCTGTACCAGGCATTGGCTGGTGGGACATCACATACAGCCATCTAGTGGGGGATGCTGGTTATGCACTGGAACCATGGATGATGACACCCTTCAGAAATGCACATACACCAACTGAAGAATGTCATAATGAGGCACACTCACAAATTAGGAACATCACAGAGCATGTGTTTGGGCTGCTCAATCACAGTTCCACTGTCTTGACATATCTGGTGGAGCCCTGCAGTACTCTCCAGCCACATTTGCACACATGTTCATAGTATCTGCTATGCTACACAGTATGTTCCTGTGGAAACAGCTGTGACAGGAACATCACAGGGAAGGGAGACAGAGCCACCACCATTGCTAACATCCCCACAGGCACAGGGGGACTTGGAGGAGGAACCCCCTGAACCTGTTGGTGTAGGCAGATGTAGGCATGCCCAGTACACCCTGGCCTTGACAAAAAGACAAGGCATAGCATAGACACTGATAACCTAGGGACCCAGGTACTGACAACTCACTCTGACTCACATGCACACAGTAAAAAGGATGCCAGCCACATCACACTACCTGTACCTTACTATGTATGGCTATGTAGTGCGTGCATCTGAAAGTCATCCCTGAAGCACTGTCCTCTCAAGTGATGCAGGCACAAAGTAAGTCACTTTTCTTAACAACAAATGAATGGGGTAGTAGAATGTGGTAGCATATATATACTATTGCTGCATGTATGCAAGGAAATGGAGTGGGCTACCAGGACAGCAGCAGACAACAGACAGCTATGTGGGACAACAGGAACTCTCTGCAAAATACTGGCTGCCCCAAAATATGCAGGAGGCCCCAAGCCAGCAAAACCCACATCACTATGTGAGGGACTTACAAACAGCAGGGTCATAGCACAGATGCATGGATGTCAATGCTGGCATCCCATACATACCTCTCAACCTTTTAGAGCAAGAAATCTGTACAAAGCCATAATAAATGTAGGCCAAAGGCCCAAAAACAGAGATGATTGCTAAATATTACTCTTACAAATATAGAAAATTGATAGATTAACATGTTTTGCAGTAGCATGAATTCTCGGAAGGGTAGGAAGTCTGAAACTCAAATGCCTGTCATTACTTTCTAACTTCAGTCTTTAATGATTTGCCACTAATTTGCCAGACAACCACAAAGTTATGAAAAATGGACCCAAAATGTGAGGCAAACATCTGGACATTCTGCAAAAATCTGTACAGTTGAGACATATGCTTTCCTACCCCCCCCCCCACACACACACACCCGTGTTCACATAGAACTGCAGTAACGATTATGTTTGTAAGGTAATAGCAACACATCACACATTTCCAGGGCTGTCCCAACCAGCTTGCTAACATGTTCCATTTCCACAATATGCAGGGATCAATGTGCCATGTATGTGTGTGGTTAATAGTGTCAGGAATTACGCAACACTGCCTGGTGGCTGCTGTGGCTCGCTGGGCTAAATATATTACTGTGGCTGACCGGGTCCATGGTTCACGACTGGCTGTGCCTACTAGTTTTCATGTCAGCTATACCTATGGTAGGAGTTCAGCAGGTGGTCCAGAAGTCAATATGTGTTACTGCAGGAATGCTAGACAATGGAGGGTTAGGAGGCCACAGATATGGACAGTACACAGCTCTGAGTAACCTAGATGTTGCCTAGTAGAACAGCAGGTTGTAACAAGTCAGTCTAGTGCCAGGATGCAAAGGCTGCCATGTAACTGTGTCAGTACTGACAGCAAGTTAGGGGGCACCATCCATACCACATGAATGTCAGGGTATCTCAGAATGTCCACATGTATGCCTTATATATCTGTTCTGTTTGTCATAACATTGCATTTGTCTGGCAAACTATTGGCAAAACAATACAGGTTGATGTGAAAACAGCAATGACAGACGGTTGAGATGCAGACTTCATACCCACAAGAAAATGCAAGGTAATACAAAACCAGTCTACCAACTGGCTATGTTTGGAAGAGCAATATTAAGATGCTGTCCCCATGTCTGGGCCTGTGTCCGACTGTGACATATGGCCCTGTCAAGATGTTTACCTGTAAGAGTTTGAGAGGTATGGCCAACATGTAGCCTTATAGTAACAGTGCAACACAAACTGTTGAGGACCAGAGCAGATGCATGGGGCACAATGCTGGCCAACCTGTTAAACAGGGACAATCAGAGATGTGCAGTCCGTAACCCTGTGTGTGATGTTATGACTTCTACCCCAGTCACACCATAATTACATAAGTGCAGCAACTGTGGACAAAGCCTGTGACTAGAGCAGAGCAGGAGAAAGGTCCACATATAAGGGAAAGGAGGAACCACTGGCCAGACAAACGTAGAATGTGCAGACTAGAACATTTTGTGCAGTAGCATGAGTTCCCTGCAGTGTATGCAGTCAGTAGACAAAATTCTGTCAGCAGTTCCTCACATTAATCTATACTGATCTGCCACTGATATACCAGGACATCACAGTGCTATGCAAAATGTATCTCACATATTATGCAAAACTCTGCTCAGTCCAATAGAGTCTGTATCCACCCTAGGTATGACTCAATTAATAAGGATAGCACACAGCCAGGAGATCACTCAGCCACTATATCAGTGAGGTGCTGGACTGTTTACAGAGGCTTATCAGCTAATCGGCTGAAGCACACAAAATCCTGGACCGGAGTACAGGTAGGTCTGGCCTGGAGTCCCACTCTTACTAGTGAAGGTCATACTGGTCATGTACTTACACTTAGCTACTTTCAGCCCATGTCTGAACCCACATATGACTATAGAACTGCGATGTACATATATCCCTTCTGCATACAGGGAGCTATGTACACCTTAACTGTCTAGCCCCACACCTTCATACATGTTTAACACCATATATCTGTATGCGGTACATATAAGATTTATCTGCATCTGTGGAGTGTGATATACATACAGATATATAGGTAACATATACAAATATATAATTTATAGAGAGGCAGAGACAGGGGGAGAGAGAAAGACAGAGACAGACCATGAAAGTCATAGAGTGATATACTACAGCAGCCACACGTACACCAATTTTAACCAGTGGCATGTGCAAATACTATAGTGAGGCCCAGTGTAATACTAGGTAGGGAGGGTTTGTAATCTCACATCAGTCTCCGTGTATATGTGCTTGTGGTGTGTGTGTGTGTGTGTGTGTGTGTGTGTGTGTGTGTGTGTGTGTGTGTGTGTGCTTGTGGTGTGTGTCTGTGTGTGTGTCTGTGTGTGTGTGTGTGTGTGTGTGTGTGTGTGTGTGTGTGTGTGTGTGTGTGTGTGTGTTTGTGTATGTATTACACGAACAACAGAATACACACACCCAACAGGCCTATGTCTGTGTAATGGCCACCCATATATTGGCCTTGTGACTACTGTCCTCCACAACAGTGGTCTCCCTATCAGAAGCTACTGATGTCATCCACCCCAACAGCACTGGCAGACCCTCTCTACATGTACAAGTCCCATGGTGCATGCAATAAGTACATAGTGCTATAGCATAGACACAGATAGGTAGTGACTCAGTTCCCAACAATGGCAGTTGAGTGTGTATATATAAGTATATTCCCTTGTGGCTTTGTATATTTCCTCTCTATGTGTGTGCAATGCCAGTACAATTTGGGGCCTGTTCCACCCTGTTAACCCCCTATTGCCCTACTTTACAGGGCCTGTTGATGCCATCCACCTTAGATACACCATTGGATGCTCTCCAGACATATAAGCTCTATGGCACACATAAGTACGTAGCACTGTAGTACATACAACTAGATAGCTAGGGGTTCTAATCTCAATACTGACAACTGTGTGTGTGCGCTGGTTATACCATTTTGAGGCCTGTTCCACCCTGCTGACTTCCTTCATTCCATTACTTTGAAGGGGCCTGTTGATGTCATCCACCTTAGATACACTGACACTCTGCAGGCCATACCTCTCAACTGTATAGAGTTTTGCAGAATGTCCAGATGTTTGCCTCATTCATTTGGTCTCTGTCTCATAAAATTGTGGTTTCCTAGACAATCACTAGAAAATCATTGAGAGGTGAAGTCAGAAAATAATGACAGACATTTGAATTTCAGACTTCATACCCTCCACAAAAGGAATGCTAATGCAAAACCTGTCACTATATCAGTTATCTACATTTATAAGAGCAATATGTAAAAAGTGCCACTATATTTGGGCCTGTATCACCCCATTACTGAAGGCTTTCTCCACATTTATTGTTCTAAGAGGTTGAGATGTTTCCCCAAGCTGTATAACCTCCATGGCACATGCACCAATGACATAGTACTACAGTACATACAACTAGATAGGTAGAGGTTTGAATCTCAATGGTAGCAACTGTGTGAGGGTATGTGTCTGTTTATTCATATCCCCTATAGCAACATGGATGTTTTGACTGTGTGTGTGTGTGTGTGTGTGTGTGTGTGTGTGTGTGTGTGTGTGTGTGTGTGTGTGTGTGTGTGTGTGCAATGCTTATACCATTTTGTGTGCTTGTGCTACCCTGTTAACTCCACTATCACCAACCTAATCAGGGCCTACAAATGACATCCACCTTAGATACATTGTTACACATTTTCAAAGACAGTAGCACTGTGGTGCATGCAATGCATATGGCAGGCTATAGTGTAGATAGATAGATAGATAGATAGATAGATAGACATTCTAATTCCAAAACTGGAAACTCTTTGTCATGTGTGTTGAAATGCATGTCCCCCTGCAACAGTGTGTGCGTGGCATGGTTATACCATTTTAAGGGCCTGTTTACCACCCCAGTGGTAATCCATACAGCACCTGCAGATGTCATCCACCTGAATACTAGTGGAAGACACTGCAAGACTGTATAAGCTCCATGGTTCATGCGCTATGTATAGGTTCATAGGTTCATATTGGCCCTAGGGCCTGTATAAGCTGAGCCAAAAAGGTACCCTGGCTTTCACCATCCAAGAAAATGATTTTCCTGTGCCCCTGTTGAGCAGAGCCATAGAGGTGATCCCCATGGTGAATTTCCTATTTTCCATCCAACCATCAAGATTTTTCTTTAAGAGTGCTAATGAGGAACTTTGTTTGATATAGATAGGTAGTTTGTTCCAAAGTATGGGAAGTCTCTGGGACAGAAATCTAGCCCTCCAGCATGTTCTGTTTATTGTGGTGACAAGGTTTAGGTCCCTAGAGAGTGTAGTTTGGAGGGATTGGGATTTCTTTAACTGGAGCATGTCCAACAGCTCTGGGTTTGACATAGCTTTGTATGTTAGGCAGAGATTGCCTCTGAGTAGGTGACATACGACAGAGTAAAGTGGAAGGTTTTTTTAGATGGTCAGTGTAGGGCATCTGTTTGAGGCTGATAATTCTCTTTGTGAGGTATTTCTGTGGCCTTTCCAATTGTTGTAAATGTCTTGAGAGGTACATACCAAAAGGGGTGTTGTACTCTATAATGTGTCTAATGAGTGACAAGTAGATAGAGGGGAACAATGACCTCTTTTTTCCTGAATGAGAAACCTTTTGTGATGAGGTGTGCCACATAGAAGGATTTCCTGATGACTGTGACAATGTGATTATCAAAGGAGAGAGTACTGTCCACCTGTGTCCCAATGTCTCTTATCACACTTTCAGTATTAAGTAGACTACCACCTACATGGTAGCTCATGGGTACAGAGTTTTTACCAAAGTGGATGACAATGCACTTTTTGGCATTGAGCTTGAGGCCATGGTTTTGACACCAGGCATCTGTCTCAGTGAGGCCCTTTTTTAGACTGTTCACATTGTTAGGAGTTTTGATTATGGCTAGTAGTTTGCAGTCATCTGTGAACTTCATTAGCCAAAGACCTTCTGTGTTAGCCTGTACTTCAGAAAAGTAGATACCAAACAGGAGAGGACCCAGGACTGAACTCTGTAGTACTCCACTTGTCACTGTTCTGAAGTCTGATTTGGAGTCTGCTACTTTCACAGTGTGGGTTCTGTCAGTGAGCCAGTTGGCAACCCATCTTATGACATACAGATTTATACCTAGTTTAGTGAGTTTATCTATAATTCCAGAGTGGGGGATGGTGTAAAAAGACTTGGCAAGATCTAGATAGGCTGTGTGAACCACTTACCCTTGTATACAACTTTGGTGATTGCTTCAAATAAGTCTGTCAGGTTTAGGAGACATGATCTGCCTTTTACAAACCCAAACTGGGTGGGGTCCAGAGTTTGGAGATAACCAATTTCTTTGTTTATATGTCCCATGATGATACATTCCATGGCCTTGCAGACCAGGCTCGTTAGGCTAATGGGGCGGTAGTACACAGGGTCTGTGGTGGCTCCCCCTTTGTGGAGTGGGATAACCATCACTATGCACCATTCAGTGGGCACAAATCCTGAGGTGAAGCTATGATTGAACATGGTGCTTAGGTGGGGTGTCAGTTCATTCTGTAGTTCATGTAGAACACAGCCTGGGATGTTGTCAGGTCCCATGGATGCTGTGTTTTTGGCTTTGGAGAGTGTGGTTTTTACCTGTGCAGCCATGATTACAGGAACTTTCCATTCTTTGGTATAGAGATGGGCCCTTTAGGGGGTGAAGGGGGTAAAGTTAGCACTGAACCTATCCACCAGGATGTTGACCATATTAGTTGGTTGAGTATATTTAGTGCCATTGTGCTGTAACTCAGAGCAGATCTGAGTGTTGCCATTGAGATTCTTGACATAGCTATAGACTGTTTTGTGGTTGTCTTTAGAATCAGTGGTGATTTTGTTTTCATAACTAGCTTTGGAGGATTTTATGAGGGATCTCAGCTTCTTACTGAGGCGGACCAGGGAGTTCCTCCAATCATGGGATTTTACTCTTTTTTGCAACAGTTTCTTTCTTCTGTTGTAGAGTTTGCTTATGGCAGGGGACCACCAGATTGGTTTCTTTTTTTTGGAGGATAACATCTTGGTTCTGTTAGGGCTAGCATGATCCATGCACTTGTGTAAGTGCTTAAAAGTGCATTTGTGTAGGATTCATCAGTCGTACCTCTATTGTTTATCTGCATGGGTGTCGTGAAGTTTGCTACTTCTGTCTTAAGAAGTGTGAAGTTGGCTTTGGAGACATATTTTATGGTGGTTTCCCTAATGGGGGGTGGGGGCAGGATGTGGATGTCTAGGGTGATTAGCTTATAGTCGGATTTGACCTACGAGCAATTGACCTCTGGTATGGAACACTGGTCGCCCATGTTAGCAATCACCAGGTCAAGGATATTGCTGCTCCTGGTGGGGGTGTGGATAGGTTGATCCAAGGCATTGGAATTTATGAATTCCAGAAAATGTTGAGCAAAAGAGTTTGGTACATGAGTAGTTTTCCCTGTACATGGTGGGGTAGTTGAAATCGCCCATTATTAGGGTGTTGGATTGTACCCTAATATTTTCCAGTGTATCAAGAAATGAGGAGTGGGAATCCTGGGACATGGTGGGGGATCTGTAGCAAGTTACAATTTGGATTGCAGTCTTGCCCAGAGTTAGTTGCACTTGGATAATCTCGGATGCATTATGCTGAGCAACTAGCCTGGAGGTGTGGATATCCTTAATGATTATGGACACGCCTTCACCTTTAGTGTTTCAGTCCAGGTTAGGTGGCCGAAAGGTGTGGTATGAATTATAGCCTGGTAATGCAGGGGTGCTCTCTGGAGCCTTGAACCAGGTCTCTGTCACTGCACAGATGTTGATGTTTTCTATTTTAAGGCGTGCCTCGAGTGAATGCATTTTGAGGTTTAGACTTCTAGCATTGAGTAGCATTACCCTCAGATTTTGCTCACTTGTACCTGTTACAGTGGTGAATTTGTCATTTGAACCTTGCCTAAAAAAGGCACTATAGGGGTGGCAAGAGCCTTAGCCAGTATCCGGAATCCCAGGGGCGACAGGTGCAGGCCATCTCTGGCAAAGCATCATGGTCTGTCGATCATGTCATACCAGGCAGACAGATACTGGATCTCCTTAGAATGACCCAGAAGCTTAGCCAATTATTGAAGTCAATCATTTTGTCCTTGTACTGTTGTATCATTCTGGGTGATGGCAGGATGCTACTCAGGGCTAGGGTCATACCTGCCTGGGCTACAAGATAGAAGAGCTCCTCCATGTCTCTTTTCATGTAGTCCAGGGAGATACATCTCAGGTCATTCACACCAACATGGACGATGACAGAGTCATATTTGTACTTGTTGTGGAGTGACGTGAGTGCGTGCATTATGTGGTGGATCCTGGCACCCGACAGACAGCTGACACTAACTTTCTCCTTGTTTAACTTGGTGAGTGGAACATCAGTGTGCCTGACTATAGATTCACCTATGACTAGACTGTTGGGTATGTTGTTATGCCTTATGGGCTGTGGTTGAGTGGTATACTGAGTTTGTGGGCTATGTGTCATTTGGGTTGTGTTGGGGGATAGAGGTTGCTTGCGTTTCTGTTTTGGAGGTCTCTGTTGTTTGAGCAGATTTTTATTGAGAGCCTCCGTGAATGTAAGTGTGTGTATTGTGTTTCTATGTGTGTGTTTTAGTGATGTAGATTTTGAGGGACTATGTAATGAGTGGGGTGTGGCACAAGTGTCTACCTTCTCCTCTTGATTGTCTAGTCCAGTCTTGGGTGAAGAGAGCTTTGCTTCCAGTTTGGCTATATAAGTGCATCTCTCACAGGTTGCAGTGTTGGGTGGTAGGAGGAGAGGGTTGTCTGTGTACGAGGCAATTGCTGCATTGCCCCTAGAAGCCCAGATTCATCAGGTAGACAGGAGAAACACCAGGAGCTGATCCTTAGACATGCCTGAATAGGTGCTTATTTATTAAGTACTAAAAACTGTTTTCCTCTAGACAAATGAGGAAAGTTGAGTACTGTAGTAATTTGTAGCTTATTTAGTGCTTACAATGAGTTCTGAACAAGTGCTGAGCTAAAAAAACAGATTTGAGTGCTAAGACTAAAAAACTGGTTAGTTCTAAGGGAAAATTTGAAGAGCAGACATTATGGTGCTGGGAACAGTTTAACCCTAGCTAAGCAGCGATGCATAAAGTGTATATTTGTTACTATAACAGTAGAAAATGAGCAAACTCATTTAAACAAATTAACCAATTAACCAATAAATAGCTAAAAACTGAGCCCCGTTTCAGCAGTCTTCGATCAGGCAAGTTTTAACTGCACACTCCTGCCACTAGGGTGCAGGGGAACCTTCTCCAAAAAAGATGGTGTGGATTAGTGCTCAAGTTATACAAGCAAAACTAGATTCATCAGGTCTGAATTTAGTATATGCTACAGCAAACAAGATGTACCAATTTCAGAAAGAAACAGTTCAAATAAGCAGGCACAATAAGCCTTTAACCAGAAACTCCCAGCTCAGAAGGGCAGAATCTACCTTTTCCTCCCACAAGAGTGCAGACCACGCATTCCTAATGTAAAATAACTGGCCCAAAGCCCAAGTGCTTGAATCAGAATTAATACACTTTTAGAATAACAGACACTAAGCCTTAAATCAGCAACTCCCAACTTAGAAGGATGTAAGTTACCTGTCCTGCCACAGCAGTGCAGACTACAAACATTCTGAAGTCCAAGTGCTTCAACCAAAGGCTTAGAATAACAGTTACAATTTAATCAGGCTACTAACAAGCAGTAATAAATGCAGCAGAATAAATGCAATCAAGTACTTTTAAGAACAGGCAGCAAAAGCAAAATAAAGTAATAAAGTAGGAAGAAACACAAATACAGTAAAAGCAGATGAATAAAGTGCATTTTATTTATATAACAATAGAAACCGAGCAAACTGATTTAAACAAATTACCCAATTAACCAGTAAAAAAACTCAAAACTGAGCCCTGTTCCAGCAGTCTTCAATGAGACAAGTTCTAACTGCACACTCCTGCCACTAGGGCGAGGGGAACTTTCTCCAAAATAGATGGCCTGGATTAGTGCTCAAGTTATACAAACAAAGCTAGATTCAGCATGCCTGCTACAGCAAACAAGGCCCACCAATTTCAGAAAGAAACAAGTTCAAATAAGCAAGCACAATAAGCATTTAACCAGAAATTCCCAGCTCAGAAGGGCAGAATCTAGCCTCTCCTCCCACAAGACTGCAGATCACAAACCTTCTTAATGAAAAATAACTGGCCTGAGGCCCAAGTGCTTAAACCAGAACTAATACATTTTTATAATAACAGACACTGAGCTGTCAATCAGCAATTCACAACATATAAGGATGTAAGCTACCTGTACTGCCACTACAGTGCAGACCACAAGCCTTCTTAATGTAAAACAACTGGTCTGAAGCCAAAGTGCTTAAACCAAAAGGCTTAGAATAACAGTTACAAATTAATCAGGCTACTGTCAAGCAGTAATAAATGCAGCAGAGTAAATACAATTGAATACTTTTAAGAAGAGGCAAAAGCAAAATAAAGTGCAATTTTTTTTTTAGTAAAGTGCAAGGAGATGGAAGGAGGAGTAGAAGAATGATTCAAGGTTAATAACCTAAGTGGGTTGGCCTTCTCAGTTGTTCTCTCTGTATTAAGTAGAGTGAACACCAGATTGGGAGGGGTGTCCCAGATCAAATTTACAGTAGGGTCGGGGAACTGCAAAGCCACCAACTATAACAACACCACATGAATAGGGTAAGAGGGAGGGGAAAAAACAGTTTCAGGACAGATGAGTAACAGAAAACAATGCCAGAAAATATATAAAATAATTCAGTCAGGCAAAATTAAGATAATGCAGAACTCTGAAAGGTTAAAATGCCAAGAAATGTACTTATCAATCAGCAATATATTTCCAGATTGTTTGATATATAGTGCTATTGTATGTAATACTAGCCAGGTAGGGGTTCTACTATCAACAAGGGCAGTTCATGAGTGTGTGTGTGTGTGTGTGTGTGTGTGTGTGTGTGTGTGTGTGTGTGTGTGTGTGTGTGTGTGTGTGTGTGTGTGCATGTATGTATATCCCCTTGCAGCAGTGTGACTGTGTTAAGGCCATAAATATACCTCTCGACCCCTTAGAGAAAGACACTTGGATAAATCTATGCAGAAAAGTGGGACAAAGCCCAAATATTAGGGTGAATCTTTAAATATTGCTCTGACAAACATACAAAGTAGATAGCATAACAGGTTGTGCATTCCCATGCATTTTCTGAAGGGTATGAAGTCTGACAGGAAAATATCTGTCATTATTGTGTAATGTCAGTCTTTAATGATGTCACACTACTTTGCCAGAAAACCACAATGTTATGACAAATGTAATAAAAATATGTGGCAAACATTAGGACATTCTGCAGAAATCTGTAGAGGTAAGTGGTATTGATACCACCTGTCCCACCTTGCAGGTTGCAATCCATGTTTAGCCAGGTGTGACCTGTGACAATGTCACAAACAATACAGAGGTGCCCAGAGTGTTGGACAACAAACATTTCCTAAAGTTGTCTACTACTTGCATAAAGCAGTTATTTCACATCAGAAGCACCTTAATGTTATGAGATATAGCATAACTTATGGTAATGTGACACAAAGAAGCTCTCATATTGGCAAACCAAGGGAAGTCCTGTCTGTTGCTCTTGCCATGGGTATAGTTTGTCCTGCCAACTGCCATGATAATACAAGACATGTCCCACATTCCACATTTGATAATGTGGTAACCTTACTTTGTGTTGCCTATGTGTGTGCATTATGTAGACATGTGTATACCCTGTGAGTAGCTGCTGCCCCCATTGACCCACATGTATCTAGACATGGATGCTAACTGCCACTACCCGCATATGTAGGTACCGCCTAAGGCTGTGGCATCTGTAAGTAGTGTACTCTCTGTCATGTTAACACACTGCAATGGGGTCATACAGTGGGTATGGAATGGTGCTAATGTCCTGCTCTCAAGCTGAATGCAGAAAACAGTACCATCCTACCATATGGTGAGGACATAGACCTACTATTTCCCACGTCAATGGCAACCCCATAAACACACAAACTGTATTGACAGACCTGGCTACTCAGGTTGATAACACTGTTGCATTCAGCAGAGAAAACTGCAAGGAACCACCACGATAGGTATAAATAATTTATTTTAACAAGAGAAACAAGTGCTTTCACGCACCACCATGGCGCGCTTCATCAGGTTACATTAATTAATTAAAATTCAACCTTTAAATATAAAACACACTCCCAATTATCCAATTTAAACCATCAATTAAAATAACCAATTAAACCATTTAAAAAGATATTACCAATATAACGTCAGGTTTGAGTAAGCAAAGCTATTTTAGCATGCATAACATTTTTTAGATAACTGTTTCGGAAACAACAAGACATACCATCAGCATAGGCAAGCATTATATTCAGATTATATATCTCAAACTAAACATTAACTTAATTTCATATCTCTAAATCAATTCATAAATCTAGCTTTTGTTGTGTTATAAATATTATAAACACTATACCAATATAGATAAAAATAAAAAATAAATAAATCACCAATTAATCATGACAATACTTGTATAATACCTAATATAAAACAAGTTCTCATCATCCATAAATATTAATTCATTTACATTATTATTACTATCATGTTATATACAATATTTTATATTTATTCTATTGTTGTTTATATAGTGCTTCTATTATATTATGAATACTATAAACATGATACCAATATAAATGAAAAATAAAAGAACCATCAATTGTGCCATGACAATGCTTATGTAATACTTAATATAGTACCTCTTCTCATCAACCATTTATATTGATTTATTTATATAAAGAATGAATAAACTAGCAATGAATAATCTAGAAAATCTAGAAAATAATGAAATAAAATGAGACAAAATAAAACAAAACATTGAGGGACGAGGTAGATGACTCATCTATCTCCTAATAAAGCTGGTCGAATACTGACCGCTGAGTTCAGACCAGGTTCAATGTGAGATCTAAGGTTCAAAATCCACCTCAGTTCATGGAGTTCAAGAGACCCCATGACATCCCCTTCTCTTTTATTCTTATGCACAATCTGAATAACCCTGAACCTAAAAAGATGTTTAGGGAACTGCTGACAATGCTTAGCCAATGCATTATTGGTGTTCCCCTTCCTTATGTCATAGACATGATTATACATGCGATCCCTAAGCCTCCTCGATGTCATGCCTACATAGTAGGCATCACATGATTCACAGGTGGCTAGATAAATGATGTTAGTCGAATCACATGTTGCATAGAATGTGGGTGTAAAAGTTACATTTATACCTGGTACTTCAAATGTCTGAATCTTCGATATATAACTACACATGCTGCATTTAGTGCATGAATAAGTACCCTTCTTGTAACATGACCTAATGTCTAACTGCTGCACATCCATTTTATCATTGCAGAGTAACCTTTTTAGGTTCAAACTATTATTAAATCTAAAGATAGGTCTTTCACCCACTATCTGTGTCAAGGTTGAATCAAGAAGAAGAATCTTCCAGTTGTTCTTCACAATGCCCATAATATGATGTATATCATTCGTGTATTTAATACTAAAAGGCAAGCTCACTTCATTCCTCTTAAAATTATGGCTAGAACCCGCTTTTTTAGCATATGTAGAAGTCTCAAGTGTGGACGAAATTAAATCGTCCACTAAATCAGCAGGATAGCCTCTATTGATAAAACAATTCTTCTGATGATCAACCAGAGTATGCATATCCTCCTGCTTACTACAAAGTCTGGAGATTCTTGTTACCTGCACTTTTATTACATTTCGAAAAATATAGCGAGGGTGCATGCTATCGAAATGAAGAATTCCATTCCTCCAGCATGGCTTTCTATATAGTGTTGTAGTAATATTACTATTATCATCTTTAATAAGAGTAATATCCAGAAAGTTTATATAATTTAGTGAATATTCAAAAGTAAATTTTAGAAATGAGGTGGTAGATTCCATATATGCGACAAACTCATGTAGTGAATCTATGTCATTATTCCAAAACAAAAGAATGTCGTCCACAAAACGCCTATACAGAATTATATTCTTAAACCTCTCATTATCAAAGATGAATCTCCTTTCCCATTGATAAATAACTAAATTTGCATATGCATTCGCACAGGGAGTGCCCATGGCCACTCCCCATGTTTGCGCATAAATCTGATCACGAAAAAGGAAAATGTTGTTATTTAACACCATATCTAACAAACTACAGACTAACATTTGTTCAGTATTATCCAATGTTCCATGTACATGCAAGCATTCCCTAATGGCTTCCAAGCCAAAATCATTCGGGATGCTTGTAAACAAATTCCTAATATCCAATGCAACTAGTAGAGTATTCTTCTGTATGTTCTTACATAAGGAATCTTGTTTTAAGTCATGCAATAGTCCATAGGTATCCTTTAAAATCGTAGGTATTAGCTTAACCAAAGGACCTAACTTGGTCTGTATAAAAATCGAAGCATTTTCTGTCACCCAATGCCTACCTGAAACTATAGGGCGTAAAGGAGGGGGGTACAGTCCTTTATGTATTTTCAGGAGACCCTTAATTATGGGTATCAAAGGAGAATCTATCAATAAAAAATCATATAAACTCTTATCTATACAGCGACACATCAAAAGATCATAAACTGTGTCATGCACCTCCCTTACTAAGGAGTCCACTGTTGATTTATCTATCAACTTAAAGGCTGAATCATTATTCAACATATCCTGCATTAGCTCAACATAGAGGGAGGTGTCCATAGCAACAACCCCTCCTCCTTTGTCAGCGGGTTTAAATGTAATATCACCATTACTACGAAAACTATCAAGACAACATTTCTGGTTGACATTCAAGTTCACATATATTCCTTTATGCTTTTTCTCTTTATAATATATGTAGAAATCATGTTCACAAGAGCGTACAAAACACTCAACCATATTATGCAAAGGTGGTGTAAATAAACTTTTCCTTTTGCATATATGGGATGTATACGAAAAATCATCATGTGAAGAGTCACAAAACAGTACCTTAAGTGAAAGTCTCCTTGTAAAAAGACGAAGCGCTATCAGCGTTTCTGAGAGTTCATTTCCCCTGGAAGGAATAAAGGATAAACCTTTATTGAGGAGAGATTGCTCATCTGCTGTAAACTCAAAAGAAGTGAGATTAAAAAACAAGGTATTCAGTTCTTGGTCTTCCGCCGTACCTCCGGTGTCTCGCCCGAGAATTTTCTCTTTCCTCTGCCTCTGCTTATTGAGTGCATAGGCGCCCTGGCTTTGTATGGAAGCGGGAGGTTTAAAGGAAGAGCACCCATGGTTGTAACAGGTGTTGCATTATTATTCAATTTAGGTCTCGCTCCTAATGCATCATTAACTTTCAATCCCTGCTGATTGCAGGGTAGTGAAACATTGGAGGGGAATATTTCATTATTCAGAGTATCACCCAGTAGTTCCTTTCTAGCACAAGACTCATTAGGTGCCTCAACGTGTTCAACATGCTCAACAGAATTCATTGAAAAAACATTATCACTAGCAGTCGGTTCAGCCCCGTTCCTATTGAACCTCGGCCATACAAAAATCTGGCCCAGCTGGAAGTCCTGATAGTCTCGCTTCAGCTTTTTCAATTTAATTTGCTCAAGCTTGCTGCTATATAGCGCAACCTGCCTAAGCATGTTGTTAAGCTTGGAAATGCACAAGTCACCTTTGTATTTCTGTATTAAATTTTTATGCTCACCTCATGTAGTGGCAGTGGTTAGAAAAGGCTTGGACATGGTTCAACACGTAGGTAAAGGGACTGCATCCAGACAAAAGATGGACATTACTCTGTATAGTCCTCAGTCAGTACAACAATACATTATCATCATGGTCGGTCTGGTATGTACCTATTCAGACATCTGCACCAACAGTCTATGTTAACACCCACAAAGGTTATCCGTGGTCTTCAACACCTGTGCCATGCAGACAGCCTTGAATCAGTAGTGGTCCACTTTGTATCAGACATGTTGTCCACAAGTGGGCTGTGGCAATGTTGTGCTGAGCCCTTCAACAGCTCCCTCATATATGTGAATCTAACTCTGTGGACATTACCAGAACAACAGGCTTGAATCACATACGTGAGAGCAAATAAATCTGCTGGAGAGACAGGTTTGTCTCCTAGGGGCTGCCCTGTCTCATGAATGCACTTCCCATATATGCCAAACAGAGTATGATGCAGACCTTCATCAAGTCCATCAGTGATGAGTGGATCAGAAAACAAAACTCTGCCCAGGGGTCCCATCTGTGTCCATCAATGCCAGGGGCAACAGGTGCTGATCGATGATTATGTTGGCAATAAAGTAATGACTAGGCTTGTAAGGGACCCAGGGCAAGTACCCTAGTAATCTTCTATGGACCTATGAACCTGCGATCCTATGGAATTCCCAGGTGACATGTATCAAGAGTAGCATGCTGCATCAAGGGGTTTGCATGAGAGAGTATGCTGTCTGCCTCCATTGTCCTTCACACACTGTTCCATGCATATGCACCTAGGTAAAAATGCACATATACAGCCATACCTTGGGGAGGAAAAGGTCTCTGTGTTGTCACTACACTATCATGGACTTTTGTAATGGTAGCAGGACCCCATGACTTAGACACACAGATGCCTAGAACAGAAACAGAATAAGGTCTGTCAGACAACT
>NC_056729.1:1310121511-1310259011 GCF_019279795.1 Protopterus annectens
TATTAACGTGATGACCACTGGAGGTTTACCTGGATGCTCCTTGGCTGTGGATTCTGTGCCACCCACCTCCATGACATATGTAATATGTTGTGATAAGTTTTTTGTGAGCTTGTGGCTCCACCCAGGTTTTCCAGGAACTCCTGTGTGGCTGTGAATATGGGTTATGTAGCAGCACCCCCCCCCCCAGTGCTAGCACAGTCCCTGGCCACATCTGTTGCCTTTTGCCATGCATGATGTATTATATCTGTAGCATGGGGTGTCAGACCTGTTCATAGCTCCTGCCCTAGTCTGCCCACATCATTCACCGTTGATACGAGGTCTGCCTACAGTACAGCGCATTGTTGCTTGTTATGATGGGTCCTTGTCTTCAGCACCTGGGGATGGAGCCTCAGGGCATCAATAATGGTTGCAGTCTCAGCTTCAGAGAAAGGTGGATTGCTACATCTATACATCCCACCTGAAAGACATGAAGAGGGGAACATATCACAGGACCACATACAGTGGTCACCATTATGTACAGACCCTCTACATCCACATTTGCCACCACTATCCACCACTAACTCCCACATAATACCCCACCATCTATCATCACAGTATGTATGTGGCTGTCTGCAATATAGTGGCAATACATCATGCATCACCCTCCTGAGCCTGATGTTTCATGCTACATGCTGCATGTGCTATGAGATGTTCAAATGCATTTACCTGTTGCACCTCTTACTGCTTGTTCATAGTGTGTCTACATGGAATGCTGTGGTGTCAGCCTCCTACTGTTGTAATGCGCATCTGGGCTATAGGCCCACCACTCAGGTCTCCCTGGCCTTCCTCCATCACATTCTGGACTATATGGCTCAACAGTGTCCTACAGTTCCCCCTGCCAGTGTGGTTGATATGGGTGTCCTGGCACAGTGTAGCACCTGCCTCATGTATACAGATGGGCGACCATCTACAAACACCACCAAGGAACACACTGTGTGAGAGATGCAATGTCAGTAGTAACCTGCAGTCCATGCTCTCACCCTGTCAAGGCCACATATCTGTCCCTAAAGAGGTTGTCAACACAATCAGTACACTTCACACATCATCCACACCTACACAACACTCACACATATGTAGTGGACCTCAACATACACTTCCAAAAATAAAGGAGATCTCTGAGGCAAAGCTACACATGAATGCCACAGCCATACACAGCACATACTAAACATGGCCACACACCTGTGTCTTACAGCCATGCAGGCATCAGCACATGTCAAACATGTTACATATAGGAGACTCCATTGTGAGACACACGGATGTGCCTCTCACCTGGCTGTATATGTGGCTGGTCACAGTTACTTGTGTGTCAGGTGACATACTTTGCCATATCGCATATGCATTGCTGTATCTCACCAACAAATGCTGTCAGGGGTCTGTCACAGTCTATGTTGCCATGCCTGACCAGGGATGTACATCCCTGGACTATGTGCAGTGAGACATTAGTGAGCACACTGATTATGTGTCCCACGCAGGTATGTCTCTAGCCTTATACAGCATTCCGCTGTCAACCAGACTGATGCCAAAAGACATTCAGGAAATGACTAATCTTATCATGTGGCCTTTTATCCTGTTATATTCCAGGGGGTTTCAGTACCTGTGAGCCAGGGATGATATGGTCAGTAGGCCACGATGCTCTACAACAGATGGCCTACATCTGTCTCAACTGGCCTTCAGGCATCTGGCAATGTTTCTTGCCACCCCCATAGTGCCTTCATTAGAAAAATTGATGAGGTTATCAGTACCAACATACAACTGTCAATGTAGCACACATTGACGGCCATGCTGCTAAACCCTAGGTGTCTACACATGACTGCCCTCAGTGCAAGCATTCTTAACCCTGGGAAATGCTGACATCTGTGCAGTCACACATATATGGTTCAAAGGTGCAGACAACACCCCAGCCTTTCCTGGTCAACCATCCTATCATACCGTTATATACCAAAGTGTGGGTGGAAATGGCATGGGAAGTGATTTTAGAATATATGAGACACATACACACCTCTAAGCTGTACAGGCAGTGGGATGCACAGGGGACACCTCAGGAGTAGTTCATCATTGGCAAAACACCTATTTAAATCATATCTAGCTACTGGCCACCACATGTGACCAGGAAGCCCATACTGCCTATATGAACCATCCACAATTGCAATCTGATGTGGGTCAGTGACCTGATCCTGGGTCACTTGAATGACCCAAACATACATTGGACAATGTATCCATGCCAGCACACAAATGGCCAGAGAGTCATCAACAGTGGAATTACAAACACCTCGGTGCAGCTATGAGGATATGGTGTGTTGCAGTGGATATTACACAACACAGGTTACCCCTGCAGCATCCTACAGTCTCATCCTCCATGGCAAAGCAACCATCATGCGGTCACATTTGCAGTCACCATCTCACACAATGCCCATCTAGCTAGTGTCACACATACATACACCTCCAATGTGGAATACAGCCTCCTGGGGGGGTGGCATACACAGCTTCACAGCCCCAAACCATTCTGTAGGGACTGGAACCAATATCCACACATACATGCATGCTAGATGTGCATGTGTATAGAGGCATGGAGTCAGGTATACCTGACAGGACTACATCATCCTCTGCAAGTATTCGTACACCTGTCTGGTGGACATCTGCAATACATAAATATCTATAACATAGATGACATACCGCTGTCTGGGACAAACTAGTGGCAGGTTGCCATTTACAAGTAATGACTCCTTAGTATGAATAAGTGCATGGGATCACTCTTGGAAACCTGCACAGCAAACCCAGAGCCCACATTGTCAACATCCACTACAGACAATCATCTCCCGCTCAGCACATATGTCTGCAACATCACAGGTAGCACCCGCATCTGCTCACTTTTGGTGGTCAAGGACACCAGCTATAACAGTGCTGTAGGTATAGCATACTTGATGCCTGACAGACTCAGTGTAGGCTTCACCGTCTGTTGCCCCCGCATCACTACATCAGGATGTCCACAGTACTACCCCCTTCTCCTATATATAGTGAGCAGATCACCATTGCCATGTGAAATTCATAGTATACATCCACTATGGGAGCCTATCACATGACAGGATGCATCCTACATGACTCCAGGCATAACCTTGCAACAACCTAAGCCACTGCATTCAAATGAGGCTTGACTACCGCCTTTACCCCAGCCATGTGAAGGAGAACCAATGTCACCCCTTTACACTAAGGGGGTGCATCCACCAGTCTGCCACATTATACACCCATCAGCCTAACTTGGCTGTTCTGCAAGGCCATAGCACAGCTTGTAGTGAAGCTCATTACCAAGGACATTGATGACCTGCACACACTCCATCACGCACAGTTAGGCTTTGTCAAGGAAGAGATCATGACTGTTATACTCGGTGGCCTCTTTGACAGAGTCACCAAAGCCATGGATGGGGTGCCAGTGCACACTATCTACCTTGACCTGGATTAAGTCTTTGACATTATAACCCACCTCGCCATAATAGATATATGCTCCCAAGTATGCATCACACCATATGTTAACATAGGGGTAGCACGCTGGTGCACTGACATGACCCAACTAATCCACATAGGGGACTCCACCTCAAGCAGTTGACCCATAACTAGCATCATAAGCTGTTGTTCTGTGTTTGGGCCTCTGTTATGTGTGATCTACATGTCTGTGGTGCAGGGCACAGCCATTGACCTATGGCTGACCATCTCTGCAGATGACTGCATGCTGTGTGCTTCCACCGGATTCCCTACTGATGTGGACATCTGCCTAGGAGGGTCTCATGCAGATACATGACTGGTGCCAAAAACATGGCCTCAGGCCACATACCATGGCATGCAGTGGCAAACTCTTTGTGGAGAGTGATGTCCCCACATATTATCACAGTACTAACAACATCCTAGGTACACAATAGTTGTGTGGGATCTATGCACCCAGGTTGATGGCAACATGATATTTAACCACCACGTTGCTTCTGTTGTATGATAAACCTTCTGCATGGGCCACCACAAACCTACGGGTATGTCATCAACAGACATGGGGTCTTAACATCCCTGTATTCCCGACAGTAATCCCCATTATTGTGTAAAGTGGCCCATTTGTTATTCACCTCACACAGCACATGCAGTAGCTGGGGACATCACAGCGGTTCCCTACCAGGGAGTACCAGGGCCTCAGACATCTACCAAACATAGATAGACTATAAGCGCAACTCTCTACCCGGTGTCATACATACTCCTGAGATGTGATGTCTATCTGACATGCAAGGCAATCACAGACTCCACATTGTTGGCCCTGCTGCACAAGTGCAACTCAAGCTCCACTCTATTAACACACACACACATGCCCTTAACCTGGTGTGTGACATCAACTGGTCTTCTTGGTGGCTCAGATGTGTGTTCCACACACTCCCCCTGCTGTGGAATGGTCACCCTGTCCACATTAGGCAGGGTAGCACTTTACACCTTTGAAGGCAGACCCTGGATAACCAGATGGTTAACTGCACATACACCCTTGGGATACCACCTGTCTTCCTGTCGGTCTAAGGCATCAGGCGCTGCCCTGCATACAGATGGGCTAACATGTGTCCAAGGCTTATGGGGACTCAGGGCCCATAGCCTAGTAACCTCATATGGTCCTAGGTGTACCAGTTATGGCCTGTGTGCTGTGACAGACTGTGTTGTTATGCGTCCACACCCATCACTGCCATCAACTGTGGTGTGCCCCCTATGGACAACATTACAGTATCATGTCATACAGCCAACCTCTGACTGCTATGTGAGTGGTGCAACAAGTGCATGTGAACATTCCAGCAACATCTGTGCTACACGATAACTGAGACCAGTGCATATGTGGTGTAGGATTTCCTCCTCATAGGTGTCCAACATCTGCAGTACCCAGATTTTTGCAGAATGTGTGCATGTTGCCTGATATATGTGGACCCCATGCCAGGCAAATGTGGATGCCTGGAAACCAGTTGGACAATAGGTAATGGGTGTCCCCAGAGTGTGGAGAATGTGTCTGTGACATGCCAGACCCCTCAGAGCACAGTAATGGTATATTAATATCTGGCACTGTATTCATTCCATTATATTGTATGGTCAATATGTACACACTGTTGCTGAGGCAGAGCCTGTGTCTCCCTCACTACTACTGCCTATAATCTGCTGTCCTGCTGCAGGGGTTCTCCAGGCATGTTAGCCATGACTGTCAGGCAATGAGATACAGGTGTGGAGTACACAGTGACCTAGCCAGAGCATGGCTGGAACAGTCAGGGACACCTGGACAATCTTTGAATTAATCTTGTATGACATTCATAAACAAAGAAGGGTTCAAATGCATGATGTGATATGCCAGCTATATCCACCACTAGTTACTGTCACTATTGTACAACAGACAATCCAGTAGGATTTCTAGGTGTGCTGACCATTGCTGTGGAGACTCAAGGGCCAGAGCTGCAATCTATGTCACTGCAGATAGAGCCAAAATGCAAGACTGTAGGTGCTGGACAACAGGCTAACAGCAACATGTCATTCCAAGATATGTTGTTGAAGCCTACTGATGACATTCCTCTTTCCCATGACTGCATCCCCCCATCTGCATTCCATTACATGGTTAACTGTATGACATATGTGGTATAGTGCTGTACTCCTTTGTGAGCAGAAATCCAGTGGTATTTTTCCTTGAAAATCACAGTCTGTCTTCATGAATGTGGTCACAGACCTCTTTACCATAGGCAGCAACTTGCCTTTTGTAGGCAATGCTCATGAACAGGTGATTGCCTGTGCACCAATCTGTGACTCACACTTGCTAATAACATTTAGAATAGCTGTGTTGCATTGCCATTAGCCAATGGCATGGGGACACAGTGCTATAATTACTGTTTGGATTGATGTGGTCTGTCCACAGTTTGTATGCTATGTTTGACCATTGTTAACAGACTGGCTGATTCTGTGGCAGGTTACTGTTTAACAATGTGTGTTGGGGACAGTAAGTAGACAGGGAGATGTGTGTGTCATACATCATTTTTATCTGAATGTGCATGCTGCTGCAGTTGATGCTGGTCTATCAGCTGTGTCTCTTTCTAGGGGGAAACTGTGACATATGTACCTGTTATCTGAACATTCTCCCCCAACCCTTTATGCATGGTTGTTGTGTGGATGCCCTGTTCTAGTTGTTTGGGAAGTATGGTATGTCTGTAGCAGGTAGAGGAACATACTGCTGCATGTGTAGCAGGCCACAGCTGCTGAATTCTGGCCAGGAGTCATACTGGGGATTGTGAACAAATTGGGGGACAGCAAGCTGTATATGTCTGTAGGAGCAGTGTCAACTCTTGTTTCACAGCATGGCCTTAGTGAGGGCATCCACAACAGTTCAGGTGAGGCATGTGCCTCTGGTACATATGTTAAGTATTAGTACCATCCAGAAAGTGGTAGGGGACATTTAGGACAACGCATATTCATATTTGTGACGTGTCCCATCCTTCAGGCCTTTGGCATGCTACTGTGGGTAGCAGTGACTGTGGTGGCAGCAACAAGTTCTGCTGGACATTGCAGGCCTCAGTTATTTCTAGGTTGTATTGACAAGCATGTAGTTGTTGTGCAACAGACTGGACTGTGGGCCTGTACTTTGTGTGTCCAGATGTCAGACATGCTAGGAATGTAACAGATAGAGATACTAAGTCATTATTATAGGAGGTGTATTTGCAAGACATATGTGCATGCATACAGTGTGTTACACTGGACTGGCATGAACATTTGTGTTTTGATGGCTATGATGTGTGACACTGGCCTGCCTGCCATGCTTTTGTAAAATCAATCTGCACTGCCTTGCCAGTACTTCAGCATATAGAATAGGTTTGATGACAACCATGCCATAAGTAGGTGACGGAACTGTGGGCATTCTGCAACAGTCTGTGCAGTTGTCTGCTGTACCTGATATTGTAGGCCTCTTGTCAATCCATCAACATGTCTTTGGCTGTGTACTGATTCAGTGTCTGCAGCACAGGCACAAGTGCACTGTCATTTATCACATTATATGTAGAAGTAGTGTCACTGGTAATCAGAATATCTTTGAAAAACAACTGTAATTCCCCAGAGTTGAGTTGGCCTAGTGCTGAATTGCATTGAATTGTATTTCAGTGGGTTCTGGTTTCCTTGTTTGGCAGGGCTGTATTTTTTTCTCTAATGTTATATCACTGTCTTGCAGGATATATTTACAAAAGCACCAGCAGTTTTCTAGAGGTGAGTTGGCCTAGTAGTGTGTTGCTCTAAGCTGTAGTTCATAAGTTCCTGGATTCAATACTTGGCAGGGATGTATTTTTCCCTAATGTTACATCACTGTACTGTATTATATATTTAGAAAAACATCATTAACTCCCCAGAGCTGCGATAGCCTAGTGGTGATTGTACTGAACTGTTGTTTATGGGTCCTGTGTTCAATGCTTTGCAGGGGTGAATTTTTCCCTAATGTTTCATCCCTGTACTGCATGATATCTTTACAAAAAAAAAAAAAAAACATCAGTTTTCCAGAGCTGTTGGCCTAGTGATGTAATGCACTGAACTGTAGTACAGCAGGTAATGTTACAAAACTGTTCTGCGTGGTATATTTACAAAAACATGAGCAACTCTTCACAGCTGAGTTGGCCTAGTGGGCTAATGCACTATTCTGTAACTCAGAGGGTCCTGGGTTCAAGACTTAACAGGACTGGTAATTTTACGGATGTGCAGAACAGTGTCAGAATCAGATAAGGTGATTAAAGCAGTTTTAAGCAGGTCTGCATGACTCTCCACAATGCTAAGAAGTGCTTAGTCTTGCTTAAATCAGCTCTATTGCCAAAAAAAAGAAATGAAAAACGGGGTGATAGGAAGGAGGTGAAATGGGGGAACGCAGGGGGGAAAACAATATGAAAGGCAGCTAGGGATGTGCAGGACGGGTGTAGGAAAGGATCATAGCTCTCCATTTCTTGGGCAGCAACAGCTGTGCATGACGTGGACCATTTTGAATTTGGAGCATCACACCCCACAGGGAGGGGTGTGGGCAACATAACATTGTTGATTAATTGATGGTATGATTGATTCATGGCAGTGTACATGGGGCAAAATGGAGACTTATGTATGGTACAAAATTTTTGTTTTTGGGACAGATGTCCTTTTTTTGGAATGTTGGGGAAGGGTTGTAGGTGCATTTGTGGAGGTAAGTTGAGTAGGAGAGGTTGCTTTTGTAGACAGGCAAGACAGACAAGACAGCAGACAGGGGCAATGTATGACACAGATGGGGGTAAACACCATGGACGAGGAGGGTGGTTTGGAATCAGAGGACCAAGTAACCCCAGATAACAAGAATTGGACTGAGATACCCACCCATGGGCAGTCACCACTGCTTCTTCATGGCCCCAAAGATAGCTGTGCTGGGGGTGGGCACTGGGGCCAGCCTACCCCTCGAGGTGCACCAGTCTGCCCTCAAACTGGCACAGTCTATCATCAAAGTCACATTGGATGACCCTGCGCACCATACCTGAAACCTGAGTCTGGGTGACAACCTCCTCTCCACGACCATACCCGGAGGAATGGGCCCTATCCCCTGAAGTGGTTCTTGGGTGGTGCAGGACCAGCAGAAGAAGCAGCTCCAGGTGCCATGGCCAACTGGCCTACCCAATTGTGCTATGGTGTTGAGGTTTGTCAAGGTGTATAGGTTAGTCATGAACAGAACAGTTAAACATTAGTTGTAACAGCATGCATGAGTGTTCCAATTAACCAAGAATGATAGAATTGCATAGCATACAGAACACAGGCATAATTACATCTGTGTCCAAAATTATTGGCAACAGTGATCACTAGCCGTGACAGCGTAACACTTGAGAGAGATGTATTGTGCATAGTGCAGGGAGTTTATACTTATCCTGCTGTCATTCGTAGGGATGGAGTTAGACTATCAGTACACATTCACAGATGCACCAGGCATACAGCCATATGAACAGTGAAACATTTTAGTTGTATTATTCAGTTGGAATAGTATTGTACTTCATGACGTTTTGTTTAATGGAGCCTTATCACCTGGATGAACAATGCTGTTTAGACACTAGTACATCTGGATACAGATATTATTATACCCTTCATACTATGGATATTTCTTTTCCTGTAAGTCCTGTGCGGAGAATATCTGTTAACAATATGTGACTGTTTCTATAAATAGTCGGTACTAGTTGTCTGTTACTATAAATAAATCTTACTACCGGTCCCTGGATTTAAACCCTGGTCTGTGCGCAGAAAACATAACACCATATGTATTGCTTATCACACTGAGTTACTGGGCACTGCTGTGCATTGGTCAACTGATATGTCCCCACAGCTCACCTGCTGACAAAGTCTATCCTGGTAATATAGGTAGAGTGTCACAGAAGACTGCAGTGACAGTTCAACGTACATGCATGAGATTCAGGCATGACAAAGATAGTAGGTGAAGTGTGTATGAATACTTGGAATACAGGTGTACACAATTAACCCCTAGTGGATGGGAATATGTGTGATCTGTATAGACCATACCAGGGTGCTGAGATTCCTACCTGACCCATATACATTTGCAGATGGTATATTTGTAGTCTACAGCTACTACTGTGTCATACCTGCCTGCATCAGCATGCCTATGTTTAGGTATGCATATGGCTGAAATACAGAGTTTAACACAAGACAATCCTGAGGGAAACACACTATAATACCTTACACACTACTATTCAAGGTTCACATGTTAGTGCAGCTCCACATCTGCACTTTAGCATAACAGTTCTTTATCAGCCAAACTTCAGTCACTTCATGGTGTTATACCCATATTTGCTTTATAACACCTGTAAAATTGGATTTCTTCAACAGACCAGAATACACACAACAAATGTCAGAAAAAATCTTTATTGAGAGTGACATGGTGCAGTCATTTGTATACATTTGGCAAACTTTATTGTTCTCCAATTTAAATAATGCATGCATTGAAGATGTACTGTTATTACAGAACCTATGCAATGCTAACTTTATTTCCTTCACAATTCTGACTGCAGTTGTACTGCATTTCCTGTAGATCAAAAATGAATGTCATTTATTCCCTTCACATTTAGAAGGCCAGTGTACTTTATTACCAGATTATTAGTATTAATATTATATACACATGTCATTCCTACACATTAATAATGTTATTGCAGTACACTCAGAACAGAATATACCTACAGGCAGTTGCTACTGTACTCTTTCTAATTTATATGACTATATATTGCAAGATATATCTGTACTCACCACACTCTTGGCACATCCTTGCTATGCTCCCTGAGTGGGCCTCCAAGTTGTGAGCCCTCTCCTCTGCAGCTGTGGGAAGGGAAACACACAATTATGCATACCTGTCTATCATATATTCATGCCAGAATTTGGTAAAGCAATGGTTCCTATACCCCAAACTTCTAGGGCATTCTGGTCCCGAGCATCTTGGATCTACTGGGCCAAAAGCTCCCCCTTCCTATGCTTCAGGTCATCATAATGATGATGTATCTGCTCACCAGTGTGAGGGATTCCAGTAGCACTGGCGAGGTCACATGCCAGATGGTCACAGGCCTTGGACTTGTATTCAGAGCTGTGGTACTGGCTCTGCAGCAGTCTGTCACCATGGTCTTTCACAAGGAGCCCAACTATGACCCTGGACTACAGCATGTCCCAGCACTGCACCCAAAAGTGTGACCCATCTCCTTCTCAAGCCATAGCTCCTGCAGTGATTAAACTCCAAATGGTTCTGGCTGTATTCCCACCTGTGCAGCTTAAATAAGGCTATTTTCCCACCCTTTGCCACCATTGGACCACTTTTAAAAATGCTAAGCAAAGCTTAGCTCCGCACAAACACGCCAAGCTTAGTTGAATAGTGCTTAAACTGGCAATGCTTAGCAATGCTTAGCGGTGTGCAAACCTGCTTAGCTGAGCCGAGGACTGCTTAAACTGGGATTACTTAGCAGTGCCCAAACCAGCTAAGGAGCTGAGCATTGCTAAGTACTGCTAAAATAGGTCCTGTTTGAGCATTGCTTGGCTATGCTTAGCAGAGATTAGCTATGGGCAAATTAGACTTTTTAAAAATAAAAAAGATTATTTAAAGTATTTCTTCATTAAGGATAATTCATTATTATGTGTATCTATTTTACTTTATATCCCCTAAACATATGCATTGCACTACGTTATCTGGTAGTGTAACATTAATGTATTGGACATTTGTGTGTAACTGGGTCTTTTATACTTGGGTCTCCACTAAATATGGGCTTCTAGTCAAGCTGGGCTAACCAGGTTAACAAATTTCAATGCATACATAAAAAAAAAAAAAATTCCCAATCGCATGTAGAAAGCTGAATGGCCGGTATTCAAACTGTACACCTACTGCACACAGAGCTTTCACTCTAACCATTCAGCTATGACAAATATGGTGATCAGAGCTATACTGTTCTATATAGCTCTCAGTTACATTTAAACACTGGTGAGCGACATGCCACACTGCACAAACACACTCAGCTATGCTTAAACTTGACCTTTTTCTTACAATTGAAAGCATCTGGCTTCTATTTTTAGATGTCTGGCACATGTTTATTGCTAAGCGCTGTGCTGTGCCATGCAAACACATAAAAAAAAAATAAATAAAAAAACAAAAAGGGGCAATCAGTTTTTCACAGTTTTTCACATTTAATTTCAGTGCAGTACAGCACTCGCACAGTACAGGGGTATGTGTTACAGACACTATGACACACCACCTACATATATATTTTACATCTGGCCAAGGACACATTTCATGTCATATTTTAGTGCTGTATGGCACTTTGACAGTGCAGGGGATGTATTACGGACACTATAACATACCCCCTACATATATGTTACTACTGTCCAGGAAAAAAATTACATTTCATAATTTAGTGCAATAAGGCACTTTAACAGTGTAGGGGGTGTGTTACGGACACTGTAATGCACCCCCTACATATAAGTTTTACAACAGGGCAAGGAGACAGTTCTAATTACTATTGTAGTGCCATCCGGCACTTTGACAGTGGAGGGGTGTATTGCACATTTCCGAGCACTGTAACAAACCCCTACACTGATTCAGTAACCATGTACATGGTTCTTCCTCAGCAGCGTGCCTTCATTAATATGCAAGGCGAGCTGCTGAGGGGGAGCTGCAGACACAGCAATGGTACACTATGTGTAGGGCATGCACTATTCCTACATGGAGTATATTAAATCTCGGGGTATGTTTACGTTGACAAGAAGAGGAAACTACAGAACATGTTTTTGTTTTTTTATATGTAAAAGTGTGAAAACATTATGGGGACATTATGTAAAGAAGATTATAAAAGAAGTTATTAAATATGGATATTATAAGAATAGAAGCAAAGAATATGTTAAATGAATAGATAAAACATTATTTTATAAAAGAACAACCAAATGACCAGTAATCCAGAAGAATCCAGAAGTATTTTATTCACTCTCTTCACTCTCTGATGTCTAGGCTGGACTGCCTTCAAAGGAGAAAACACACCCAAAAAACACTCCATATAAATAGCACAATCAATTATTCGATAAAAATTCAATTAAAGAAAATCTCAAGCATAATTAAAGGAGAACTCTCCAATTAAGTTCAGAACTCATACCATTAGGTTTAAGATTATCAAATTTAAGAATATAGATGGCTTCTTTATATAAAAGTTTATCCTTAAAATAAGGGTCAGTAAATTCACAATTATTACCTTCCACTTTTTCTAAAATTGTGCCTTGTAAACCCACAGATGGACACCCCATAGTATCGGGGACTAAATACTTTGCTCATAATATTGAATGTTTGTTACACCAGCTGTTACTACCTAAGGTGATGTTGCTACCTGCATATATTAAAAATGTCTGATTTTTTGAAGAAAATTAATAATGTGGAAATTAATAGGAACAAGTACTTTGTCACTATGGATGTGCAAATTTTATATACAAATATTGCTCATACTTCTGGTATTGAAGCTGCTAGGTTTCTTATGGGTGAATCTCCTGCCACAGAGTATATTTTGGAATTGTTAACTTTCTGCTTAGAAAAAAAATGTTTTGAATTTAATGGGGAAATTTATCAACAGAAACAAGGCATGGCTATGGGGGCGGCATTTGCCCCTGCATTTGCCAACCTGAGTATGGGGTTATTTGAACTGTAGTGTATATGCAGATCATCATTTTATATACAGTATGTTAAATTCTATGTTCGGTTTATTGATAATCTAATTTTTCTGTGTGATGGGGGAGAAGAAACTGAGGATGAATTTATTGAGCATATACAGTCCAATAGATTCAATCTGTCTTTTGAAGGCATACAGAGAGGCAAAAAAGTATCCTTTCTGGATGCCGAATTGGATATTGCTGGGCCTAGATGATTACATACTAAAGTACATAGAAAATTTGATGGAATTAACCAATATCTAAAAGCTTCTAGTTGTCACCCCCCACATACTATTGAAGCCTTCCCCTATGGGGAAATGGTGCAGATTAGTAGGTTAGTGGACTATGATGTTTGCAAATGACATTGTGATATGTAGTGAGAGTAGGGAACAGGTTGAGGAGGCCCTGGAGAGCTGGAGATATGCTCTCAAGAGGAGAGGAATGAAGGTCAGCCGGACTAAGAGGGAATATATGTGTGTGAATGAAAGGGAGGATAGAGGAATGGTGAGGATGCAGGGAGTAGAGTTGGTGAAGGTGGATGAGTTTAAATATTTGGGATCAACAGTTCAGAGTAATGGCGAGTGTGGAAGAGAGGTGAAGAAGAGAGTACAGGCAGGGTGTAATGGGTGGAGAAGAGTGTCAGGAGTGATTTGTGACAGACGAGTACCAGTAAGAGTGAAAGGGAAGGTCAACAAAAGGGTAATGAGACCAGCTATGTTATATGAGTTGGAGACAGTGGCACTGACAAAAAGGCAGGAGTCAGAGCTGGATGTGGCAGAGTTAAAGATGTTAAGATTTGCATTGGGTGTGACGAGGGTAGACAGGATTAGGAATAAGTATATTAGAGGGTCAGCCCAGGTTGGACAGTTTGGCGACAAAGCCAGAGAGGCGAGATTGCGTTGGTTTGGACATGTGCTGAGGAGGGATGCTGGGTATATTGGGGAAAAAGATGCTAAGGATGAAGCTGCCAGGTAACAGGAAAAGAGAAAGGCCTAAGATAATGTTTATGGATGTGGTGAGAGAGGACATGCAGGTGGTTGGTGTAACAGAGCAAGATGCAGAGGAGAGGAAAAAATGGAAACAGATGATCCGCTGTGGCAACCCCTAACCGGAAAAAGCTGAAAGAAGAAGAAGTAGGTTATGTAATGACCCTTTAGAACTTCAGGAAGAGATGCTGAGAACAAGCCTATTGTTTGAATCTTAGGACTATATTAGCTCGATTATTGGCAGAACAGTTACCAAAATTAAAAAGAGGGAGAGAGACAATTACCCCTGGTGCAAAAAAATTGGTAATACATATGATGGAAGTCAGACTGAGATTTATTTTGTACCTACTTATAGTTGCTTTAGTCACATTTTAACAGGTTTGGTGAAGTACTATTGGCAGTAAATGCAATGTAATGGAGATTCTCAGTTATGGTTAACTGAAAAACTTAAATTCTCATTTAGGGTGGGGAAAAGTTCAAAAAACTTTCTAGTGAAAGGTAAATTTATTATGCCTAATGTTAATGTATATAATAATTTAACTTTGGCACCTATATATGTAATAGATTTAAGGCTTGTAAACATATTGTGAATAGTTTTGGGAATATTGGTGGACGTAGATTTGCAGTGAAAAGTTTTTTTTTTTTCAAATGTGATTACAATGGTATAATCTATGTCCTTAAATGTCCATGTAACAAATGTTATATTGGTCAGTCTCAGAGAGCGTTCAAAGTAAGACTTTTTGAGCATATAACAGATATAGAAAACTTTAAAGAAACTAGTTCTGTGGCAGTTAATTTTCACCAAGCACATCAGGGTTCATCTGTGGGTTTACAAGGCACCATTTTAGAAAAAGTGGATGGCAATATCTGTGAATTTACTGACACTTATTTTAAGGATAAACTTTTATATAAAGAATCCATCTATATTCTTAAATTTGATACTCTTATACCTAATGGTATGAATTCTGAACTTAATTGGAGAGTTCTCCTTTAATTATGCTTGGGATTTTCTTTAAATGAATTTTTATTGAATAATTGATTGTGCTATTTATATGGAATGTTTTCTTCGGTGTGTTTTCTACTTTGAAGGCATTTCAGCCGAGACGTCAGAGAGTGAAGAGAGTAGATAAAATACTTTTGCATTCTACTGGGTTACTGGTCTTTTGATTGTTTCTTTATTTTATTTTATTTTGTTTTAGTTGTGTAATAAAAAATATTTTATGTCATATGAGTTACATAAAATAAAAGAATAAATGAAATTACATTTAATGGTAAATGGATTTTAGCAACAGTATTAAGGAAAATCAGCTGGTCGTTTGGAAAAAGGAGTTGTGGTCTAATAAGGATGAAAATTTAGTATAATTGTAAAGGAAATTATGAATATGCGCAAACATATTTGTGCATCTATATATGTGTACATTTGTAAATATGTTGTAAATAAAAGTTCTTTTTGTATATAAATGAAGAACACCTACTCTTTTCTAGAGGTAGAGTGGGGTCTTTTACATCCACCTGAGCTATCACCAAGTCAAGCCAATGGGGCCCCACTTTAACATCTCATGTGGAGGATGGCACACTTTGGAGTGCAGCAACTCCTTTATGCTGCCCTGCTGTATCAGCAATCATTCTATTTTGTGAGGGAATACATTCCACAGCTACTGCACCAAAAGCAAATGTGCTACTTGTGCCACTGACACTGTAATGTTACTTTTTGTTCTGAACATGTTGTTATAGATTCATAGATTCACAGATTCATAAACATTCCATGGTCAGTAAGTTTTATGACCATTCAATCCTTGCCAGTAGCCTCCATCAAGCCACACCTCTTTTATCCAGGAAGGTCATACCAGTCAATCCTAGAGCATATTTGTGGATAGCTATCCAGCTATCTAGCTTATGCTTAAAGGAAGATAGTGAGTCTCGCTACTTAACAGTTTGGGAGGCCCTGTGTTGTAAATCATTCCTTTTACCACGTTTTATGTAGGTATTGTTGAAGATTTAGGTCTCTGTTCTAATATTGTTAGAGATATTGGAATTGCAGAGAAACAGGAAGTTAAGGACAATCTGGTCATTAATGGCTTGGTAAGCAAAACAGAGATCTCATGTCAAAAGTCTTTAACACCCTGAATAAGGAGATAGAACGTCTAGCATCTTTTGGTAGCTCTGGGACTTTAAGGCTGTGGTCTTTTTGGTAAGGAACCTTTGAGGTCTTTCTAATTGTTAGAAATGTTTAGTGAGATACATCCTAAAGGGAGAATTGTCTTTGATAATTTAGCCTGATCACTGTTGAGTATAACAGAGTTATTACCTGTCTAGACAGTGATGATGTCCCTTTATAATTAAATGGGATAACTAAAAAGATTTCCTGACAACCACTGTTATATGCTAGTGAAAAAAGAAGGATCTATCAGCCCAAGTTCCCACATCTCTGACTACATTTTCATTTTGTAGTGGAGTGTTGTATATGCAGTATGATATAATGTGATAATATATACTTTTTAGCATTTTTGAACTGATTTTTAGTGCACAAAGAATTTATTAGAGGAAATTCATTCTTAAAGGTATTCATGTTATTAGGTAGGTTAACATGAACCACCAATTTGCAGCCATCTGCAAACCTTGTTAGCCAGAGGTCTTGGCTCTCTGCTTGGAGATCTGAGAAGCAAACACCAAAAAGAGGAGGCCCATTACCCAGCCCTGAGGGTCACATCTGGTTGCTTTCTTACTTTCTGATGAGGCACTTGTAACTTGCACTCTATAGGCTCTATTTTTCAGACAGTTTGCTATCTATCCTACCACATAGTTTTTGTATGATGCCTGTATTGGAAATAGTGTTAAAGGCCTTGGCTAGGTCAAGATACACTGAGTGCACTGGATGACCACTATCTACAGTCTCCATAATCCTTTCAAAGAAATTTATCATATTAAATAGACTGTATCTTTCCTTCACAAAGCCAAGGCATCTAACTCGAATCTAACATGATTTTTTGATAACACGTCTTATGAGGTTAGTTATAATATGTTCCATGGCTTTGCATAAAGGTTTGGAAGGGGGAAAGGATTGCAACTAGCCTTTCTTTTGGTGGGGCATCACCACTGCAGCATGGCACTCATGGGGGGGAACCTAAATAAACTCAAGTTAAATAATTTAAGGAGTATGACTCCAAGCATGTTTAACACTGTTATTTAGGCAACAAGATATATTGTCAAGTCCTATGGAGGAAGTATGTTTCTTCTTGGTCAGTATCAGTTTTATTAAAAAATCTTTAGAGACAATACAGAGAGTAAAGAATATGGGTATGTTAGGCCTCTAAACAGAAGTATCAGTAGTGAAATTGGTATTAAGTTTGTTTGCGAGGATACTGACAATGTCTTGTTGGTCATAATAGGAGACATTGGGCTGGATTCACGAAGGCTTTCAGGAGTCTAAGACTAGAGTAAGACTCCATGCAGCCAAATGTCTGCTGAGCGATCCAGGGACAGCCGGCAGTGGTGTGCAAGAGAGCTCCAAAAACGACTTTTACACGGTCAGGATTAGGTTATGCAAATTACCTCATTTGCTGCTGAAAGCTATGCAAATTAGGTACATTTGTGATCCAGGAAACACTAACCTGTCCGAGTAAGAGTAGTGTTATTTGTAAAAATGTACTCAGTTGTCAACTGAGTACCATTCTGCAAATAGCAAAACGGAGCCGTGACAGCTCCAAATAAAGGATGCATTCAGTTGAGGAAGCATGCCAATAGCCAAATATAAAGCCATTGGCATTTTTTTCCGTTGCAAAATAAAAAAATATATATTTTTTTTACCTCGATCTCCAATGTTTAAGCATAGCGCAGCGCCGTGCAAATGTGCTGCATTCTAAAAACCAGAAAACCAAAAAATAAAAGATACAAATAGGGATTTTATTCAAAATATTAATTTGCCATGCGAGGGAATAGCAGGCTGAAGACAACATGGCTACTGAGTAGAGGTTGCTAAGGGGGGAAGCTCAGTCTGAGAGATGTAACTAAGCATTAGTAGGCAATCCTATGCAAATGAGGATAAGGATAGTGAATCCCAATATTTCCTGCTATGTGAACCATGTCCCTAGAGTGTAAGAGTAGGAAAAGGGGAGTAACAGAGTAGGAGATGGGTGACATCATGAGGGGGTATGTATGAAAAATACTGTAAGCTTATTGGAGCAGAGTGGCATGTGGTTGCTGTGAGTTACTCAGGACTAAAAGGGGTGTGTCTACAGTTGTCTAAAATGAAATCAAGAAACTGAAGGTGTACGCCATGGCTATCACTAAAGTTTCTTGCAAAGCTGCTTACACTGTGTGCGCGTGTGTAAACTGGTCTAAGCCTGTGTGCGTGAGTGTGTGCCCCTGTAAGCCTGTGTAAGGCCGTCTAACCTAGTATACATGAATGTGCACCCGCCTAAGCCCGTGTAAGCCTGTGTGCGCATGTGTGAGCGTGTTTGTGCTTGTTTGCATGGTGCTGCTCCCTGTGGAAACAGAAATGGGAAAAGGAAGGAAAGGAAGTAGTAGGAAGTTAACCAAGGAGAACTAGCAGAGCTGCAATCAGCCAATTACACAGGCAGTACACTAGCCCAGCCTAGCACCTAAAACTCTGCAAACAACATTCCTCCATGTTTTTCTCAGAAACACTGCAACACTGCAGTCAACAAAGAGAAGTGAAAACTTAAAAAGCTTAAACTGAGACATAAAAATGTTAGGGGTTGGCATTGCTGTTATAAGGCAACATGTGCAAGATGCTGAGGGTGGTGCCATTGCGAATGCTGATGAGCAACCCACAGTGAGGAGACAGAGAAGAGTGTACAGACCCAGGGTAACCTACCAGGGGCTACATGAGCTGGAGATAGTGGAGCGCTATAGAGTGGACAGAGAGCTCCTGCAGCAAATTGTTGAGCTGTGCAGGCCACGCCTCACACACAGAACCAACAGAGGGGAACCCATCCCAGTGGAAACCAAGGTATGTGTTGGCCTACGAATACTAGCAACAGGTACCTTCCAGAGACCAACTGGTGATATTATGGGGGTTTCACAGGCATCAGCATCAAGGGTACTGCACCAGTTCCTGAATGCCATGTCAGCACATGTTAGTGATCATGCATATTTCCCCAATTCCCGTGAGGTATTGACCAGCAATATGCGTCTCTTCCAACAAATAGCGGAATACCCTGAGGTAGTGGGTGCAATTGATGCACGCACATACACATCAAAACACCAGCTGGTGAGCGGGGTAGGGCCTACTTCAACCACAAGGGCTTCCACTCCATCAACTGCCAGGTCGTGTGCGATGCCCAGGGCATAATACTGAATGTGTGTGCTGGCTGCCCTGGAAGCTACCATGATTCCCATATCTGGCATCTGTCGCAGCTGTACCAGATATTTGCAAATGGGGACATCCCTGACGGTCACCTAGTGGGGGATGCTGGATATGCACTGGAGCCTTGGCTGATGACACCCATCAGAAATGCACACACACCTGAACAAGAACTCCATAATGAGGCACACGCACAAACACGAAATGTAATCGAGCGTGTGTTTGGGATGCTCAAGTCATGGTTCCGCTGCCTGGACACATCTGGTGGAGCCTTGCAGTACTCACCAACTACATGTACCCAAATTGTTATGGTATGTGCCATGCTACACAATATGATCCTATGAAAACAGCTGCAGCAGGAACAGCATGGGGCAGGGCCAAACAGCCCCCCACCATTGACAAGGCCTGCACAGGCATAGCATGACTCGGAGGAGGAACAACCTGAGCCTGCCCCAGTAGGCAGAAGGAGGCATGCCCATTATGCTTTGTCCTTGGCAAAGAGGCAACACATAGCACATACACTGGCACAGTAGGAACCCTGGAAATGATACCTCTCACTGACTCACACATAAAATAAAAGGGATACCTAACTTGACACTACCTGTTTCCAAACATGTATAGGGAGTGTAGTATGTGCATCTGACATAAGCAGCCCTGCAGCACCACCTGAGGCATGATTGCCATGTTTTAAGCAATATAAAGCAGTGCTAAGCAGCATTTACCAATATCTAGTATATGCAAACAAAATTTCTCATGCAATGTTGGCCAAGGTAGGCCAAAGTTGAGCAAAGTCAGTTAAACATTCTCATATCTGCTTTACTGCACCTTAAGCAGTCTGGTCTGGCCAGCATGAAAATAAAAAGCAGTGACAGGGATTGAACCCAGGATACTGTGCACTATAGTCACAGTACTGAACCACTGAGCCATGACAGCAATACAGTGGCACACACACAGCAGGACAATTGTACACTAATGCAAACACAAAGCAATGCTGTATCATGCCCCTAATGAGGCAAATGGGTAACCTCACCCACATGCCTATGCAGACAAAGAACATCAGGCCAGGTGTTGTGATGTGGGTTGTGTAGGCTATAAAGTCGCAAGCTAATATATGTTGCAATGGACACTAAGACCTGTAGTACACTAGTATGCCTCGAGTCAGTACGATAGGCAACAGTACAGACTGTAATGGTATCCTGTACATAGCAGTGCAGGCACAGTAAATGTGTATAAATGTCAGGTGAAACCCACATCCTATGTACACCCACAGTAACAATCCGGTGTACCCATGGTTAGAAATGTACAAAGAATAGCTGTCTCCCTGTATGTAGAAATGTTGATAGATCTATGCAAAGTGTCTCATGGAAGCCCTGCAGGCACAGCATGATCCCTGTTGATCTATGACACAAAGGTGAGCCCTGCTGTAAAAATACACCTTGATTTACCATACACATATGGTATAAATGTGTATACTGTGCATGCTCATACACTCCAACAAATGTAGTGGATTTCATTCTGCTTCACACTGAAAGATTATACTGGGCATGCTCATACACTAAATGAAGCAAATGTCAGGCAGGAAGATACTGAAAGGTCATACTGGGCATGCTCACACACTTAGGCTAAATACGGATGTGATGATAAGGGATCTATGGACAAATGTGTATAGTCATCTCTACTTCCAGAAACACATTCACAAAGTGGTCTGAAAATCCTGCTATGTGTACACACAAACTGACAAGGTCTGTGCATGTAGGTCAAAAGAGGTTGCCACTACTCAGCAGTCATCAGACCTGTCAGAGACTACCACAGCACACTTGCGAGGAATCTGACTAGGCACGTTCAGCAACTAGAAAGAACAATGAAGAACCTTAAAAAGAGGATTACTGGCCTCAAATAGTTGCCCCATGCAACAAGAATGAATGTAACCCAAGCTGTACTCAGTTGCATACTGTTTATGCAGGAGATCTCTGCCCAACAGACAGGTCCATTTCATGGTTACACTCAGATCTGTTCTGAGTTACAGCTCAATGGCACTAAATGTACAGAGCCAACTGATATTGGCAACATCCTGGCAGATAGGATCATAGGTTCATAGGTTCATACTAGGCTATCTGCCCTAGGGCATTTATAAGCCTAGCCAGAGTGTGTTTGGCTTTCGCCACCCATTTTAAATTAATTTTGCTATGCCCTTTTTTTTGAGGTTAGTATACTGTGCCTCTGTCTAACAGTGACACAGAAGTGATACCCAGGGTAAACCTACGATCTCCCATCCACTCATCAAGATTCCCCTTGAAGAGAGTCAATGAGGGACTCTGCCTAACCTGGACTGGGATTTTATTCCAGAGTGAAGGGAGCCTCTGGGTTATGAATCTGTCCCTCCGGCATGTCCTATTTATTTCAGTGCTGAGGTTCAAGTCTCTCGAGTGTGTAGCTCGATGGGATTTGGATTTTCTGAGGTGCAGCATGTCCATTAATTTCGGGTGGGACATGGCTTTATACGCCAGGCACAGATCGCCTCTGAGCAGACGGTATGCCACTGAGTAGAGCTGGAGTTTCTTTAACCGGGCAGCATGTGGCATCTGTTTGAGCCCTTTAATCCTCTTGGTGAGGTACTTTTGGGGTCTTTCCAGTTGCTGCAGGTGTCTGGTAAGGTACATCCCAAAAGGGGCATTGTACTCAATTATGGGCCTGATGAGGGATGAGTAAAGAGGCACGATGACCTCCCCTGATCTAGATGTGAATCCCTTCATGATTAGGTGGGCTATATAAAATGTTTTTCTAACCACTTTGGCTACGTGGTTGTCAAATGAGAGATTGCTATCAACTTGGGTCCCCAGGTCCCTAATTACTTCTTCTGTACTTAATGGATTACCACCCATGTGGTAATTTGTGGGCACTTTGTTTTTGACAAAGGGGATGACTATACACTTTTTGGCATTTAGCTTGAGGCCATGGCTCTGGCACCAGTTGTCTGTTTCTATGAGGCCCTTTTGGAGGATGCTTGTGTCGGCTGGAGAGTTGATTATGGTGCCCAGTTTGCAGTCATCTGCGAACATGGACAGCCACAGTCCTTCCGTGTTGGCTTGTACCTCCGAGAAATATATACTGAACAACAGAGGTCCCAGGTCTGAGCCTTGTGGGACGCCACTTGTAACTGGTTTGGAGTCTGACATGGCTCCAGCAATTCTAACCATGTGGGTTCTGTCCTTGAGCCAGTTTGCAGCCCATCTAGTGACATAGGGGTTTATATTTAAGCTGGTGAGCTTATCTATAATGCCCGAGTGGGGTATTGTGTCAAAGGCTTTTATGAGGTCCAGGTAGGCTCTGTGGACCACTTTCCCCTCGTCAATGGCCTTGGTGACTGTTTCAAAGAAATCGACCAGGTAGAGGCAGGATCTGCCCTTAACAAAGCCGAACTGGGTAAGATCCAGTGTCTGTAGGTCCCCAATATCTTTATTTATGAGGTCCATGATGATCCTTTCCATAGCTTTGCAGACCAAGCTAGTCAGGCTTATGGGGCGATAGTTTCCAGGATCCGTTGAGGCACCACCTTTGTGGAGAGGGACCACTGTTGCTGTACACCAATCTTTGGGTACATATCCTGTAGTAAGGCTGAGATTGAACAGTAGTTTTATGTTTGGGTTTAGCTCTTCTTAGAGTTCATGTAGGACGCAGCCCGGGACACTGTCTGGTCCCATTGATGCTGTGTTTTTTGCTTTGGAGAGGGCGGCTCTTACCTGAGCATCTGAGATGTCAGGGGGGCAGCACTCTGCTGGAATAGATATTTGCCCTTTTGGTGGAGAGGGGGGAGATGTTTGCACTGAACCTGTCAGCTAGGATGTTGGCAATGTCTGTGGGTTCGGTGTATTTTTTGTCATTTTGGACTAATTCTGAGCATATCTGGAAATTCCCACCCAGGTTCCTAACATAACTAAAGAAAGCCTTGTGATTATCCTTAGTGTCCTGTGCAATTTTTCTCTCGAAGCTCGCCTTAGACGATTTTATGAGTGCCCGTAGTTTTTTGCTAATACTGATCACAGATGCCTTCCCTTTTTGGGATTTTGCTCTATCATGTAGTAGCTTCCTCCTTCTATTGTATAGTTTGTTTATGGCTGGGGTCCACCAGATAGGACACCTGCCTTTGGAGGATTGGGTCTTGGTTTTATTTGGATTGCATGATCCATGCATTCCTGAAGGTGTTCATAGAATGCGTTTATAAAGGATTCTGTGGTCTGGGCTGTATTTTCCACAGGCCTGGGGGCTTTGAAGGATTCCACCTTGGTTTTGAGGAGTGTGAAATCTGCTTTAGAGAAGTTTTTCACTGTGGTTTTCTGGGCAGGGGGTGGGGTCGTGATGTGAATATCCAGTGAGATTAGTTTATGGTCTGATCTTACCAGTGAGGGATACAGTTCTGGTCTGGAGCATAGAGTCCCCATGTTGGTGATGATCAGGTCCAGTATGTTTTCCCCTCTTGTGGGAGTGGTAACAAGTTGTTCCATAGCATTTGAGTTTACAAATTCTGGGAACCTTTGGGCTGGGGTGTTGGAGCTAGAGTAATGCTCCCAGTCTATGTTTGGGTAGTTGAAGTCGCCCAATATAATGATGTTTGGAGAGACCTTCATATTTTCCGGTGTTCTCAGGAAGGCCGAGTGGGGTTCCTGGGTTTGGGAGGGTGGTCTGTAGCAGGCTATAAACTGGAAGGCAGTTTTACTCACTGTTAGTTGCACATGGATAGTCTCTGATGCTTCATGCTGTGCCACCAACCTGGAGGTGTGGGTATCTTTGACGAATATTGATACTCCCCTTCTTTTTGTGGTTCGCTCCAAGTTTTGATGCCGAAAAGCATGGTATGAGGTATAACCTGGTAGTGCTGGGGTGCTCTCAGGAGCCTTGAACCAGGTTTCTGTTACTGCACAGATATCGATGTTCTCCATGCTAAGGAGAGTTTCCAGTGTGTGCATCTTGAGATTTAGACTTCTGGCATTGAGTAGCATTACTCTTAGTTTCTTATCCCTTGTGATACCTATGGAGGTGGGTTTGTCTTTTGAGCCTTGCCTAAAAAAGGCACTATGGGGTAGCAAGAGCCTTTGCCAATATCCGAAAGCCCAGGGGTGACAGGTGCAAGCTGTCCCTAGCGAAGCATCGTGGCTTGTCGAGCATGTCATCCCAGGCTGACAGGCATTGGATCCCCTTTGAATGACTCCAATACTTAAGCCAATTGTTGAAATTGATCATCTTGTCTTCATATTGTGGCATCATTCTTGGTGAGGGTAAGATGCTACTCAAGGTCAGGGTCATACCGGCCTGGGCTACATGCTCAGGGAGCTCCTCTATGTCTCTTTTCATGTAGTCCAGGGAGGTACATCTCAGGTCATTCACACCAGCATGGACAATGACTGAGTCATATTTGTACTTGCCTTGGAGTGACCTGAGTGCTTGCATTATGTGGCGGATCCTAACTCCCGACAGGCAGCTCGCTGTGACCTTCTCCTTGTTCAGCCTGGTGAGCGGGATGTCAGTGTGCCTGACGATAGAGTCACCTATTACAAGTATATCAGGTGTGTTGTTTAGCCTTAAGGGCTGCGACTGTTCGGCACACTGGCTTTGTGAGCTATGTGTTGCACGTGTTTTGTTTTGGGGTGGCGGTTGCTTGGGTGTCTGCTTTGGAGGTCTCTGCTGCTTAGGCAGATTTTTATTTAGAGCCTCTGAGTATGTTTTTGTGTGTTTATGTGTTTAGTTTGCTGTCGTGGTAGGTTTATGTGAGACTGGAATTGTAGTGAGTGTGGTTTCCTTCTCCTCAGTTTTAACATTACCCCCCTCTCACCCATGAAAGAGCACATGTCTAAAATGGAAGACTGCAAAGTTGCTGTCATCATGGCTGCACAGGTAAAAAACACTCTCCGAAGCCAGTATCACAGCAGCCATGGGACTAGATAACTTTCCAAGCTGTGTAGTATCTACTTCCCTGAAATAAACATTAACATGGAAGTTCTGTGGCTACTGACATTTCCAGAGTACTGCAAACTAGGAGCCATCATTGTAAACACTAAAGATGTGGACATCCTATAAAAGGGCCTCACTGCAACAGATGGCTGTTGTCTAAACCATGGGCTGTAGCTCAATGCCAAAAGGTGCATTATCATCACCTTTGTTAAAATCTCTGTAGCCAAGAACTACAACATAGGCGGTAGTATACCTCACACTTTAAGTATGACAAGAGACCCTGGGTCATGGGCGGACAGTGGATACAACTGTGATAAGCACATTCCCACAGTAGTCAGGAAACCCTTTTATGTGGCACACCTCATCACAAAATGTGTCTCATGAAGAATAAAAGAGGACATTGTTCCCCTCTACTCACCACTCACTAGAACTATAAAAGAGTACAACGCCACTGTTGCTATGTACCTCACAAGACAACTACAACAACTGGAAAGCCAGCAGCAATACCTCACAAAGAGCATTAGTGGCCTGAAATACATGCCATACACAAACCATCGCAAAATGCTTCATCTGTACTCCCTTGCATATTGCCTACTCAGAGGTGTTCACTGTGTAACATCCAAAGCTATGTGAAACATACAGCTGTTGGATATGATCCACATAAAACACTCACAATCACCCTGACCTTTGGACCCAAGACCATGAGTGAAATACAAAAGGAAGTGGTGTAGCCATTTACCTTAAGGATATCCACACCTCCAGGTTACTGCCACAGCATGAGGCCTTGGAGACCATGCAAGTGCAACTAACATTGGGCAAAGCTGCCCATCAGATTGTAGCCTGCTACAGATCATGTACCTTGTCTCAGGAACCTCACTCAGTATTCTGGAGAACAATGGCAAATATAAAGGTCCTATCAAACACCATTATATGAGGAGATTACAACTACCCAAACAATGAGTGTGTGAATTACTCGTATACAATGCCCAATGTGTCCTAGAGTTAAGAAACTCTAACACCCAGGAACAGGTGGTCAGCATGCCCACTAGAGGTGACAACATACTGGACATGATCATCACCAACATGGGATAACAGAGATAAACCCCTCGCTGGTAATATCAGATCATTAAGTAATCCCACTGGTCATCCACATCCCGCCCCCACACCCAGTCAATGAAACCACTGTGAAGACATTTTCAAAAGCAAACTGCACACTTCCCAAGACCAAAGAGGAAAATTCCAAAGCCCTCTTGCTATAAGATAATGGTATACAATCTGTCAAATCATTTCAAGTGCATCCTATGAGCATCTACAGGGATGCATGGATTGCGGCATCATAAATAAAACCAAGATGCACCCCTGCAAAAATAAGAAAACAATCTGGTGGTCATTGCCCATAAATAGGCTAGACAACAGAAGGAGGAAATTAACACCTGATAGAGCCAACTTCACTAAAAGAAAGGCATCGCTGATCATTATTAGGATGAAACAATGATCGCTCATAAAATAATCCAAGCACAGTTTCTAAAGACAAATTGCCAAGGAATGTAAGAACAACCACAAATCCTTCTGTAGCTATATCAGACATGTAGGTGTCAACTTCCAGATATGCTGTCAGCTACTGAAAAAAGTAATGACATACACCAAACCAACATTCATTGCCCACACCCAGGGGGACAAGTGCAGTGTAAACTCCCCCCATCACCCCCAAAAGGGCCTGTGTCTATCACAGAATGATGCAGAGACAGAGACGTCACGGACATGCAGGTAAAGACAGGCCTCACCAAAGCTAAGAACATAGCATCAATGTGACTGTAAGTTGTCCTAGGCTGTGTCTTACACTAGGCCCACAAGGAACTACACCCTTGCCTACATTCACTGTCCAGACTCAAGCGTATCACAGGCTATGTACCCAAAGAATGGCATACACTAACAGTCATCCAGCTCCATAAAGGGTGTGCCAAAACAGGATCTGGAAACCATTGCCCAACATGTGTACTCAGCCTGGTCTACAGAGCTATTGAGCAAATCATCATGGAACCCATACATTGAGATATTGGAGATCTCCAGACACTGGACTCTACACAACTTTGCCTTGTTAAAGGCATAGCCTGGCTCCCAAACCTAGTTGACTTATTTAAAACAGTTACCATGAACATAGATGGAGGTGAAAGTCCACACAGCCCACCTGGACCTCATTAAGGGATTACCACACCATTCCCCACTCCATCATCATGGACAAGTGTACCAGCTTGAACATGAACAGCTATGTCACAGGATGGATGGCCAAGTGGCTCACAGATTAAACACACATGTTCATAGTTGCGGGTGCCATGTCCAACTTTAAGCCAGTCACAAATGGCATCACACAGGTCTTGGTCCTGGGAGTCCACCTGTTAAGTCGATACTGCTCAAAGGTACAGGGAAGCACGGCAGGTGTAAGGCTGAACAGATTTGCAGATGACTGGAAACTGTGGTCCATAATTGACTGTACAGCTAACACAGACATCCTCCAGAAGTGTCTTACAGAGACAGATACCAGGTGTCAAAACAATGCTCTCACGCTGAATGGCAAAGAATGTATAGTCATCCCCTGTGGGTAATACAACGTGCACACAAGTACCACATTGGTGGTAATCCAGCATGTACGGAGAAAGTAATTATGACCCTGGGGACACAGGTAGATAGTAAACATACCTTTGATGATCACATGGCCAAAGTATTTAGACATTCCTTCAATGTAGGCCACCTAATGTAACACACTTCATATAGTCTGATGATGTCACCATCCTAGAAATATACCTGTGGAAAAGAAAATGTGCAGTAATATGTATAGCATGTTGTGTTAATGCATACTTCTCTAGTATCATGAAGTAGTTAGGTTGGGGTTTGAATCTTGCACTAGACATCTGTGTGTGTTCCCCTTGTAAAGAAACAACATTTTAGGAGAGTAGTGAAACACCTCAAAAGTGGTAATCTAACCTTTGTCAACTCTGATGATGTCAGCATCCTACAAATATACCTGTGGAAAATAAAACTCACAGTAATCTGTATAGTGCGTTGTGTTAATGCGTACTCCTCTAGTATCATGAAGTAAATAGGTAGGGGTTGGAATCCTGTACTGGGCAACAGTGTGTGTTTGTGTGTGTTCTCCTTGGGAAGGAACAACCTACTAGAACAGTACTAAAACACCTCACAACTGGTAATATAACCTTTGTCAAGTCTGATGATGTCACCATCCTACAAATATACCTGTGGAAAATAATACTCCCAGTAATGCGTGTCGTGTTAATGCGTACTTCTCTAGTATCATGAAGTAATTAAGTACAGGTTTAAATCCTGCACTGGGCAACTGTGTTTGTGTGTGTTCCCCTTGGGAAAGAACAACCTTTTAAGAGAGTAGTGAAACACCTCAAAAGTGGTAATCTAACCTTTGTCAACTCTGATGATGTCAGCATCCTACAAATATACCTGTGGAAAATAAAGTTCCCAGTAATCTGTATAGTGTGCTGTGTTAATGTGTACTCCTGTATTATCATGAAGTAATTAGGTAGGGGTTTAAATCCTGCACTGGACAACTGTGTGTGTTTGTTCCCCTTGGGAAGGAACACCCTTTTAGGAGAGTAGTGAAACACCTCAAAAGTGGTAATCTAACCTTTGTCAACTCTGATGATGTCAGCATCCTACAAATATACCTGTGGAAAATAAAATTTCCAGTAATCTGTATAGCGTGTCATGTTAATGCGTACTTGTCTAGTATCATGAAGTAATTAGGTAGGGGGATGAATCCTGCATTAAGCAGCAGTGCGTGTGTTCCCCTTAGGAAGGGACAACCTTTTAGGAGAGTAGTGAAACACCTCAAAAGTGGTAATGTAACCCTTGTCAAGTCTGATGATGTCACCATCCTACAAATATACCTGTATAAAATAATGCTCACAGTAATCCATATAGTGTATTGTGTTAATATGTACTCCTCTAGTATCATGAAGTAATTAGGTAGGGGGTTGAATCCTGCACTTAGTGAGCGTGTGTGTTATATGTGTGTGACACTGTTGGTCAATGTGTTGTGGTTTTTACTTTTACCACTGTATGACATATTAGTATGCATTGCACATGTGAGCTAGCTGTATGCCAAATACATATCTGTACATATTACCTCAATGATTGCATGTGTGGGAACCCTGCTTTCTCCAAGAACATAGCTGTCATCCTTGCCAGACTGTGCTGCTGCTTCCCAGACCTTAGGTCACATCTGTATGCTTGTGACAAGGCCAGCCACTGCAGTGATCCCTGGCCTAGGTCATCTGTGTCACACAAAGTCATTATGATTCCTTTTGGAATGTGTGAGTGAGGGTCTATGGCTGAGGTATATGTCAGACCTGTTCAAATACAGCAAAGTCTGTCCATGATGACTATTCATAGGTGTAGAACAAACTGTGGATATGCATGCAGACCCCTTATTGCTTATGTGATCCACCGAGGGATTCCAAAATACCTTTGGAAATGTGATTAACAAAGGAGAGATGACATAACACTTGGTTGCATGTACACATCGGTACCTGTTCATCATGCTGGTGGCTACTACCTATGTGGTACTGTGGGGATAATATGTTCCTTAAAGGTGGATGACTATGCTTAGTTTGGCTTATAGCTTTACAGCATGGGTTTGTCAACATGCATCTGTCGGTATGATACCCTTGTGGAGTATGTGTGTGTGTCATCTGGAGAATTCATTATAGGCCACAGTATGCATTACCAGACGTGGTCGGACATATCCCTACTGTGATTGTTTGTACCTAAGAGAGCTATATGGCAAACAGGAGTGGTCTCAGTAATGGGTGCAGGTGAATACCAGTGGTTACTGGCATTGTATAGTACCTGAAGGATCCAAATGTTGCTGTGTGTCCTACATCTGTATGTCAGTTGTCAAGACATCATCTAACAATTGGTTATGGTCAGGCTGTTGAAGTGATGTATACCACCAGAATGCAAAACAATGACAGATAGTAACAGTATCACCCAGAGCACAGTGTCAAACCATGTCATACACACGAGTAGTCAGGTTCCGGAATGTGTGTAGTACAATGCATACTGGCCATCAATAGAAACTATGGAGTGTTATTGTGTAATAAAGAGCATGCCACCCTGGCCATGTGTCCTCTATGCATGTATATGCAGACAGTGCACCTCCACCATGTTCACAACTGTACACCTGCAAATCTGTGCTACACACATCCCACACATACTGTCCACTCTCTAACACATGCAGCCAATACTGCAGACATCAGCCAAATGGCACATGGCTGGACAATACACAATTGGAACCAACACTGGTGTAAATGACACTACTATGACAATCATAGCTTTAATGCATCATGCCTGCTCAGCTACACCTTCAAGCATATCATTACAGTCTACAGCTGACAACATGCTAACATTGCTATACTGCTGTATAGACACCCTGTGCATCAGCACCATGGTAGCCTGTTCCTGCATCAATGTTACAGATGACAGGAGGTGGCACAGGTTTCATCATATGCACAGGGTGTGTTGTTGGTTCACCAGAGGCCTACAGTGAGCCATCCAATTGACATGTAGGTGTGTGTGTGTGTGTGTGTGTGTGTGTGTGTGTGTGTGTGTGTGTGTGTGTGTGTGTGTGTGTGTGCATGTGTGTGTGTGTGTGTGTGGGGCAAGAATACTGGAATGGGCCAATGTTGTTGTAATGTGTGTGGCTATGTGTTAGCCCTATGTGGCTGGAGTATGTGTGTGTGTCTGCATGCACACAGTTCCACCATGTGGCTGCCATATATGGGTATTTGTGGGACAGCCACAGACTGTACCTGCGAGGCTTTACAGATCACCGTCTCTGGCCATGGATATGGTACCTGTGCCTGGCAGGGGTGCTACTGACACTATCAGGCACTAAGCCAGACTGGGTACTATCCCAAGAGGTGGATGGATGTACATTGGGCACAGGTCCCTGCTGGGACTGTCCAGAGCCACATGCACATGGTTTTCTAGGACATTCTATGGACAGTCCACCCCCAACATTAATGGGGCTGGTACTGGCACTACAGGAGCAGCTGTGGCTTGAGGGACGTCCGCGGTGACTGCCAGCTGCTGATTTTGCTGGCATACATCCACGTTGATGTCTCAACCATCCCGCACTGTCCTGACATATGGACATGACATTGCAGAGGATATCTAATGTCTCTCCCCAACGTCTATCAGTGACCTTGGTGTAATGTCAGATGGCACCTGCTAGGTCACGGATACTGTCAATGACAGCAGTGTTATGGGCCCTCTGTACCCTTAGTCCCTGTCTGGTGTGCCGTTCCATACATGCCTGTACCTCCATGACAGCCTAAAACATGCGTGACGTTGTCAGACCTGTGGCACATCTGCCAGTGGCATGATGAGCAGCAGTGCTCCTACGAGAACCTCTGGACCTATGCCTATGTGATACCCTTCCAGACATCTGGGTATGGTTGCTGTGTTGGGATGCATGTGCCATGGATACCACACTGTCCTGGCCAATGCCAAAAGTACGCTGTCCCTCAGCTATGGGCATTGGTGATGGATGTATTGGCAGTATGACTGTATGCATGGATGGGGTGGACAGCTGTGTACTGTCGATTGATGGCCCAATGACAGACCCTGGCAAACATGCCTGTGCCTCAACACACCTATCTTCATTATCACTATGTGACTCAGTGACATCAGTTTCCCTGCTGCAGTAAACCAGCCCTAACACAGCACCTGTGGGAGGGAGACAGGAAACATACTTTACGACCTCTACACGATGTCGGCACACATGCAAACATGCACACATGAACACATGCACACATGCATACATGAACACATGCACACATGCACACATGCACACATGAACACATGAACACATGAATACATGAACACATGAACACATGTACACATGCACACAAATACACTCCTCACTACAGCAGATACCCACACACACCACCAGCAATCCAAAACATACTTAATAGTGGTTGAAGGTGAGTTACAGTATCACATGGCAAACAGTCATATCACACGTCAGCATGCAGAAAGTTTGTTGCTCAAGACCATGCAGTGTGAGTGTAGACAGCCCATGTTAATTACAGTATATATGGCTTTGATGCATGTGTGTTGTTCAGTGATTGGCCTCACAGCCACTCATTACATGGGTTTGTAAGGTGCCCAATAGGGAGCATTGACTAACATGAATGTGTTATGTGTTGAAGAGTGTCGCACAGCCCAATGATAGGTCTCTACCCCTCAGGTATATTATGAGTGCTGTGTGGATGACATGTGGGATACTGAAGTGTGACCTTACAGCGGGTGTCTGGATATGCTATGTGTAGCATGTTAAGGTGTACTGCATATGACAAAGTTGTGTATGTTGTGTACATGTGTATCAACTATGCCTATCCAATGTCCAGTATGGTGTTGCCACAATTGTGTGTGCTGCTCTGTGCATTGCATGTGATTGATGCAGCTACTGTCATTACTGAGATGTGCATAGTCTCACAGCAAACATGCACAGCATGCATTACGCGTAGGTGTGTTACATGTACATGGCCTACACCTCACCTATGACATGCACATTTCATTAGCAATATTAAAATTATAACACACTCACCAGCATCAACCGGCTGCCTTGCTGTCACACCAGAGGGACCTACAAGAATATGAGACAGTTTGTCAGTGGCCACAACTGTGCCATTGCTACTGTGAGTCTGCTAAACTACAGTAGTACAACAGTCGACAGTCACAGGCATACAGATTATATTCCAAATATCAGTATTGCACAAAACTATTTAGCACAACTGCTAAACACACAGTACACATGTCACATATGCATAATCTACCAATACAGGTAACAGTAGTCGACAGATAGGTCATGTTACCTGCACACTCCATGTCAACATGCTGGGTAGCTCCGGCCTCCATGATGATACATGTAAGTTGCTGTTCCTGTGGTTGGCCAGGAGCCAACATGCTTAGGAGCAGCTCCTCCACTCTGGTGGAGGGGGTGAATGGCTACCCCACCACCTGTGGCAAGCTGTTGTTGACGTATATCAGATGCATGCTGCCAGACATGTCTAATTAAATCACTGCAGTGATGGCGTACCTGCTCATATGTCCAGCTATGCATGCCTATGTCATTTACCCGATGAACGAGATCTTGCCACAGTGCAGTCTGCTCATGCTGGTCCTGGCTGGGTCTAGAGAACAGCAGGGTATAGTGCTGCACCAGGCTGTTGTGTATTTCGGCTTCCTCTGCAGCTGTATAACACGGGTTTCTTTGGTGGGACATACCTCTGGAAGACAATTAAACAAGATGTGTGAGCAAGTCATGTGGCACACTTATCCTAAAGTACAGATATCAATTACCTGCCATATTTTGCATCCAATTGGTTGTCAGAGGATACACATGCTCAGTACCACATATTAGTGCTCAGGCCACAACTGGCTGACAGTGCCTGCCATGCTCTATATATCAAACCATGTTCTGCACATTAGCAAAGAGAAGCCAGTATGTAAGACTATACACCAGTATATGGCACACTGTATGTGACACAATGCACCACCTAGCCACAGGAGGTATACATCAAGCTAATGCATAAAGAAAGATGTCATCCATTGCAATGAATGTAAAGTACAGTTACAGTATTACCAGTATACCACAGTAGTCTTTGATGCCAAACCCCTGCCTAACATATGTGCACAATTGTTAATATAGGTGGCATACTGCTGTACTAGACTATACATGTTGCTAGATACACACGTATACCCTGTAACACAAATATGATTGAGGGAATGGTACAGGCATAATTACACACACATCAGACATACATACAATACACAAATGTATGCCAACCCAGATGAGCTTTACCTGTGAACCATACAGTACTGTGTGTCACTACTTACAAAACCTTATGCCTGAGGTATGTAATCTGTGAGGACTACAGGGAACACACAAAACAGTGTTTCCAAGCAATGTGAACATACACCATACTGTACTGTTTAGGCCTACAGCTTCAGGTAGTACTACAGTTCATATGGGAGTTGGATTCACCAGCAGTACCACTCACTAAGCATACATGTATTGCTTTAGCTTACTGTGGGGCACCACAGTTGACAACAAGGAACTACGTCACACTGTATGCCATACTACTTTTTCTGCCTAGCAATAGCATACACATCCTTTGCTGTGATCACAGCTAGGAACACAAACTACCATGACAGAAACAATTTCACACTAAACTATCACACCTTTACAGATCTTGCACACATTCACCAACACATTCACCATCACACTCAGTCAAACTCACATAGCAATTATTGCACTAAGTATACGTGTGTGTGCATTGTGTCATGGGTAGGTAATACGCTATTGGCCCTAGGGCCTGCAGCAGCCTAGCCATACACTACCCTGGCCTTTGACACACATGTAATTTAATTTCACTTGCCCCTGTCAACCAGAGCCACAGAGGTGAATCCTGGGGTGTATTTCCTATCTCCCAAACAATCATCATGAGTATTTATGACAACTGCTAATGAGGAGCTTTGTTTGCTATTGATAGGTGGTTTGTTTCAGAGTATGGCATGTCTCTGAATTAGGACTCTATCCCTCCAGCATGTGCTGTTTAGTGAGCTGACAAGGTTTAGGGCCCTAGACCATGTATCTGGGAGGGATTGTAATATGTTTATGTGGAGGATGTCCAACAGCTATGGGTGTGACATAGCTCTGTATGTTAGGCAGAGGTCACCTCTGGGTAGGCGGTATGCAACACAGTGTAGCTGTGGTTTTGTGAGTCGGTCTGCATAGGGCATCTGTTTGAGGCTGGTATTACTCTTTGTGAGGTATGTCTGTCACCTTTCCAGTTGCTGTAGTTGTCATGTGAGGTACATACCACATGGGGAATTGTACTCTCTAATGAGTTTTAAGTGTGATGAGTAGAGGGGAACACTGACCTCTATTTCCCTAGATGACACACCTTTTATGATGATGTGTACCACGTAGACAGAGTACATGACTTGTATGGCACTGTGATTGTCAAAGGGGAGGCTACTGTCCACCTGTGTCCCATGTTCCCTTATCACACCTTCGGTGTTAGGTAGACTACCACCTATGTGGTAGTTAATGGGTACAGTGTTCTGGCAAGAAGGAATGGCACTGCAGTGTCAACACTGAGCTTCAGTCCATACCTTGGTTGCCAGGCACCTGTCTCAGTAAGAATGCCCCATGCCTCTCTCTCTCTCTCTCTCTATATATATATATATATATATATATATATATATATACCATACATATAAACATCCATTGCTGCCCCATGCCTCTCTCTCTCTCTCTCTCTCTCTCTCTATATATATATATATATATATACATACCATACATATAAACATCCATTGCTATACATATAGATGTACATATAGGCACATATACAGTCCACTATTCATGGTGGGAATATCAATTATGCAACAGTTGTGAGATATACAGTTATGTAATATTATTGCACAGTGTTGTGCAGACTGCATTGAAGGTGTCCTCAGCCCATGTAGCTTTAGCAGGTCTCACTGGCTGCAACACTGCAAAACTAACAGAGCATACCCACATCGTTTAACCACCACATGTCATATACCAGCACTGCATGCTGTTTTCTTTGTCACACACTACAACCTACATAGAAATATGCACATAACAACCTTCAACAACATATATATATATATATATATATATATATATATATATATATATATATATATATATATATACACACACACACACACACACACAGCCTTCACAAACAGTCGCAGTATGTCCCTTGCCCTATGCACATGTACAGATACATATAGATATGTACTGCTGCCACATATGGATGATTCACAGTATGTAGAGTACTCTTCAAAAACATCTACTACATGCCAGCAAATACATATGTGTTACATACCTTTCCTTTGTATTTCTCTGTTCCGTCTGTTTTTAAAGGAAATAATATTTTGTTTTTAATTTTTTTTTTAATTTTTATTTATTTATTTTGGTTTGTGTTTTCTCTGTCTGTTGCTGTTTCTCTTTATTTTTCTGTGTCTCTCTGTTTCTGTCTCTTTGTCTATGTCTGTGTCTCTGCCTCTTTCTCTGTCTCTCTCTTGCTCTCACTCTCCCTCTCTCTCTCTTGCTGCAATGAGATTATTGCATGTGAGGACAGCAAGTACAGCTTGCTTTTCTAGGTATCTGCACATGTGCATGTGATGGCCTCTGCACCAATTGGTGCCCACCATTTACTAATTGCATGCAGCCTGCTGTGTGGTAATTGCAGTACTCACCGTCATAGCAGCCTACTGCTATAAAATGCTAAGTTAGGTAGACATAGCCCTTTCAGCTTTACAAAGTGGGGCCCATGCTTGTTTGCTGTGGACACCATTGTGTCAGTCAGAAGGTTGGTATACTTCTTATATCTGAAGCTAGGGTTGTAGCCAGTGATTTGCATGTTGTACTCAAACCTAAATGTTGCTGCTTCTAGTACACACTTCTCAGTGTAGAATTTTACTCACCCTTCCAAATGCTTACACAAGATACATGGGAGTATGTACTTTATTTTCTATTTAGACAATTAACTGCCATACAAAAGTAGTTAGTGCAATGTATTCTCTGGCACGTGAACTGTTTGTGAACTACTATACTGTAAATATTAATTAACTCACTTCTGAACAGTTTGTTGTTTATTTATGTTGACATTAGCACAGGCTGCTCAAGACAACTGGACAAATTTCAGTACTGAACATGTCTACCTACATCCTTGGTAGAGCCTGAATACAAAGGTATATTGTTCTTTTGGGTAGGGGTGCAGAAGTACAGAGAGGATTTTATATTATTGTGTGATATTTATCTTGCTGAACATACAGGGTTGCTGTGTACCTGTTAGTCTAACAAGGCAAGTAGTCTGTCTGCGTAGCTCCCACTTGTGGACATATGCAGATGGTAGCCAGAGGTTAGCCTATTATTCTTTGTCTGTGCACCTCACCGGTCTTTTCTGCACTGGAACAATGGCATTGTCACAGTTGGTTGCTACCAGTACATGGCTACATCCTTTGATATTTCTGTGTTGTACTCCTACATAAGGGTATGCTTGTGGGACTCATTCCAAAGCTATTTGCAGAGTGTGTAACAGCAGAAAAGCTGAAATGCCTGTGTGTTTCTGCCTCTGCCAGGCCTCTGATACACTCAGGTATATATTTGAACAGCCTCAGGGAAAGGTACATATAAGTGAGGTACACCTGTAATATATTATAGATATTAAGTTGAGATTGTGAGAGAATCAGAGCATATGTATTAATACACCTTTCCTGATGTGCATGCAGTGTGTACTCTTACTTATTGACATTATTCATTAAGTGTAATTCCCCACTTTTCGGCCTAATGTCAGTACTTTTCAGAGAGATTCTGAGGGGCACAGCTAACATTTGTTTATGAATCAGGGACATCCCTGAAAAGCAGTCACAGTTGGGAAGTATGACCTCTGCCATATTCAAATATGCCAGTGTTTATCCTGCTCTGATACTGTGTGGGGTTTGTAATGTGCTACTGTAACTTTATTTCCTGCTAGAATGGCTGGTTCTCTTTTCACAGTCATGTCATGCAATTCCACAGCAACTGCTGGTAAAGATCCACAAAACAAGATTTATGTTACGGCATTCCTATTTTCCCTTTACATTCACTCATTGTAATGCATGATATATTTATTACAGCACCAACTTGTTGTATGTCTACTGTGGCTTAGTGGTACTTCATGCAGTGTAGTGTGTTCAAGGTCCGGAGTGTGAGACTGACAGAGGTGTTTTATTTTGCTGCTCAGCAGAACAAGGGCCTTGCCATGCAGAGTGACTAAGGCACTTTTAAGCAGTTGTAAGCAGGTTTGTGCGGGTTTGCACGGTGCTTAGCAATACTTAGCTAAGCACACACATGCGCACACTCACTCAAACCCGCCAACTACTGCTTAAAAGTGCTTACTCCCGCTAACCCCCGTGCTAAATTCTTTGAAAGAAATGAAAATGGGGAGATAGGAAAGTGGTGAAAAAGGGGGCACAAAGAGGGAAAGATAGTAGAGAAACCAGCTCGGGATGTGCAGGACAGGTGTAGGGAAGGCCCATAGCTGCCCATTTCTTTACCAGCAACAGCTGTGCATATGTTAGAAATTTAGAGTGAGATTTGAAACCTTCCACCCCTGAGAGAGGGGTGAGGACAACAAAGTATGTTGTACTGCCAATTATAATTATCAGTTTACATGTCCAGTGGACATGTGTGCGAAATTGGCAGCTGTGTATGGGGTGTAATTTTTTAGTGGGAACAGATTGCATTTTTTTTTTTCAGGTGAGAGTGGAATGTGAGGTAGAGGAAGTAGGTATATTTGTGGAGGTAGGTTGGGGAGGTAAACAGACAAGACAAACAAGATGCATACAGGGGCGGAATATAACACATGGAGTGGGTGAACACAATTGACGGGGACGGACATTTGGAAATCGCAAGCCCATGAGCCCACAGATGGCAACAGTGGAACTGAGATCCCCACCCATGGGCAGTCACCACTGCACCTTCACAGCCCTGAGGGTGGCTGTGCTGGGGGCTGTGTAGGAGGGGCAGGCTCACCCATGAGTCACACCACTCTTGCCTCGAGCTGGCATAGGGGATCAGCGACTGAACGCTGGATCTCCCTACGCACCACAGCCCAGACCCTTTGGAGGGTAACAGATGGCCCTTGTCCACCCACGCTTGCACAGGGGGGACGTGCCCCATCCCCTGCAGTGCTTCCACCTGAAGGTGGCACAGGACCAATGGAGGAGGGGAGCCCAGGCTGGGCACCGGACCTGCTGGTGCCAGGTGCAATCGCCAGCTGAGGAGGGATAGGTGGGTCCGCTGGGACCGGCCTTCCCATATGTTCTGTGTTTAGGTGTGTTTAATTACAACATAGACAACATCATTCCAAATCAGTTGTAACAGCATGCAGTAATATTCCCATTAACCCAACACACCAGGGTTCCAACAGTTGAACAGCAAGCATAACACATGCATATATTGAATGACAGTGGACATTCCAACAGCATGCAGGGATGATTGGTGGCGACAGGCCACCAAGATTGTGGTGTCTGAATAGGGTACATGCATCAAAGTAAATGCAGATATTTATAGAACAATAGGACATATGTCCCAACAAATGTTTTGAGATTACACATACCCATTGAGGTGTGGAATTCCATTGTTTATGCACAAACAGTAGGGTGTAAAAAGATACCTCCATTAACATCTTATAAGTACTTATAGTTTACACTACATTCCTATTGACTGCAGGTGTATATCCCCTACATGTATCATTACACAAGGCAACGTGCATTAGGTTGTGTGATGGGTTCGGCTAATTAACTTTATATCTGACCTATATCTGATATACTAACTGTCCAAGATGCAAATGTTACTGCTACATAGTTATATATTTTATTTATATTTATATATCTACATATCTAGATGTGTTCACGTGACATTTTCAGTTATATTTCTACAGAACACTACATTTCAAGTAGCACGCTCACTTTTCTGGGGAACACATTAACAAGCTATTCGTGTGCCAGATTTACCTATGCATGCCAGCCATTAACCAACTGTTGAGGACTGTATATATGCGTCACAGCTACTGGCACTTCCTTCATCCACTTTATATAGGACTGCCAAACTATGGGTTGACAGCGCTTAATACAACAGTACTATTTATATAATGCAGGGGTACAACAACATTTCAAAGTAAGTGACATGGACACACTCTAAGTATTATACCTTTACTAATTACATTACACACTTTCTAGAGGCTCTCTAATTTATTTCATATTACAGTGCATGCAGAAGAATTATTCAAGATGTATTATACCTTTATTAATAGGTTACAACACTCTTTTTCAGGCTCGCTCACTTATTTTATATAACAGTACATGCAGAGATATTATTCCGGACTTATTTTACCTTTATTAATGGGTTACAACACTCTTTATCTGGCTCTCTGACTTAGTTTATATAACAGTACATTCAGAGAAATTATTCAGGGCATTTTATGGCTTTATTGTTGGGCTACAAAACTTTTTTTCAGGCTCTTTCACCTATTTTATATAACAATACATGCAGAATAATTACTAACCAGCCTGGTGGTGCAGCCTTAGCAGCCTATCTGCATAGGCTTGCTGATTTGCAGCATGGACACCTGCAGCTGTGAAGTAAATGAAGGGATATTAAGACATACCTATCCATTATATAGACTAAATTAGCATGTCTTACATACTTCATTCCATGGCTACCTACTCAGTAGTGGGGCATCTTGCATGTCACGGGCCTCCTATATCCATCAGTTCAGTAGGTCCTGCTTCCATCTCTTCAGGTCTGCATGGTGGTGACGGACCTGCTCACCAGTCCAAGGGACACCTGTGGCACTGGTGAGATCATGAGCTAACCGGTTCCAAGCCACTGCTTTGTACTCCATCCCTTGGAACTGGCCCTGCAGGAGTCTTGACACATGATGGTGGACAAGGAGCCAAACCATGTATTTTGACTCCTCTATGCCCCAGCGTTGTGCTCGAAAGCGAGTACCCACTCCAGCACCAGCCATTCTGACTGCAGATGGGAGCTACAATCAGTTATGGTGAGTATTCCCGCTTGTGGAGCTTAAATATACCGCATTTCCCACACTTATTTGTGATTGGCCATTTTTGAAAATTCTCGGCTAACAGCAAACCTGCTTAGCAATGGTTAATCTTCCATTTATAAGTATATGTATGTTAACAGTGCATGCTTATGCTAAGCTGTCATGGCTTAGTGGTTCAGTACTTTGATTATGGTGCACAGTGTCCCAGGTTCGAACCTTATCCTTGCTTTTTATTTTACTACTGTCCAGACAAGCTAGGGGGTGTGGCTGTGTTTAGACCACTTTGCACTACGTTGCTCACGTTGCCCGATGGTGCGCTGGTTAGCACGGAGCACAGCTCCGCGCAAACCTATTGCATTAGGTAAAGCGCTGCTTAGCTATGGGCAATAATATTGTGCTAGGTAAAACCCTGCTTAGCTATGGGCAATTATATTGCACTAGGTAAAATGCTGCTTAGCCATGGGCAATTATATTGCGCTAGGTAAAACGCTGCTTAGCTATCGACAATTGTATGTCAATATCCTTATTGCTGCTCACCTTCTTATCTTTATACGTATACATTTTGTTCACTAATACATAGGACATTTCAATGCTTTTTACTAAAATTTCATTCATATATGTCAGGAATTATGTTATATACTAATTTAAAACATAACATAGACAGGGGAGTGGTGGGACTAGATCCGGGAATGCCTCCTCTTTGTGCGAACACTCTACCACTACACTATTGCTATTTGGCTTGATTTGCATAAACATTTCTTATTATGCTCTTCGATGTCGAAATTGCTGACTGCAGCTAAGCAATGGGAACACCCACGCAAACACGCGCAAATATGGGCAGCTATACTGGGAATTATAAAAAATAAATTTAGTTTACATTTTACATTTACAAAGGGGTTTAGTATGTGGGGATGTGTACTGTTTGCTATGTGTACATTTCAGCAGACTCGCTCATTGCATTTGTCATTTTCACTTTATATGGTTGCAGGGGCATGGATATTTGGACTGCTCAGCAGTCCGACGCCCCATGCAGTCTTATACGCTCTGTGTAAGCCTTCCAGTTGAGTCAGCGCCCTCATGCATATGCATGACAGGCTGACGTCATTGTCTTAAACGGCAGTCTCCGAGTAAGACTTGGCTAGTCTTACTTGGAGGATTACTGAATCCCCCCCACTGAATAAACTAAGAGCAGTATAAGATATTATTTTTTTTCAGTTTCTGAACATAGCTACAGAAGGATTTATAAGTATACTTGGCTTCAGAGGCCAGCCTAAGTCCATGGGCTCCTTTAGCGGCTGGTAGTGTTCTTCATTTTTTTTGCAATGTTTTTGATATTATCCTTGAGAAGAGGGGTTTTGAATATATTGAATAATTTGAGAAGTTCCTTTTCTGATGTATAAAATTCATTTTTCAAAATGGGTACTGAATTCATTAGTGAAGCTTGGTGTTCTATTAACATCATTGGAAGTACAGTCATAAGTGAATTCTGATGTGTTATCATGGAGTGGGTTGAAGCTGGCATGTTTGCAGTTGTTAAATTCACAGTGGTTTGATGTAGGGGGCTTTGGGAATTTAAAGCAGAAGGTCATAAACATTATGATTGGGCTTCACTGGGGAAGGAGATCCTAGAAAAGTAGGGCAAGAGGTGTCCATATGTGAAAGTGTAAGGTCAAGAATGCTGTGTTCTTTAGCAATTTTTTTACCAATTGCTGTCAGGACTTCTCATTACTTCTGGTTTGCAACCACGGGACTGGTCTTAAAAAAGGTCAGTTTAGAGCAATGCTGTAACCTGGCAAACAAATGTTAAAAATAATTTATATATATATATATATATATATATATATATATATATATATATATATATATATATATAGATATATGCACTGTACTACTCGGTAGTACATTCATTTCTTCTCCGGAATCACTATACAGTGGAGAGTAGGATTTGTCATTTCTATACGGCTTTACACCTATCTATTCCACATTGTATATTTTTCTTTTCCCAAATCAAACCTAATTTCTGCTTGTTTTGACTACATCATTATACCCCAGTCTTTCATACCCCACTCTTCCTTATACTCCTGAGAAGATACCAGGACAACCTAAATCTTTCTTTTGCAGAAAATATTCTCTCCTTACCTATTGCCTTCCACTTTCGGAATCTACCATCACTGAATCTCCTACTGTCCTGCAACTTCTTGTTTCCTTCTTTATTGCTGCTTCCCCACTACCTGACATCTATATAATACATATTCCTGCAATTAATTATGCTACTCTTCAGCTTATCCTCTATTATTCTCCTCCTACTATGCCATCTTACATCCTACCATGAATCAATAATATATCGCAGCATCTGTCCAACTCTGACCCAACCACTTATCCATGCTTCTCCTTTACACTCTCCACACATTGCACCAAACCTATTTAATGTTGCCTCTCACTATTATTTCAAATATAGACTGATTAACTGCACTCCATCTCAAATTAAAACAAAATTAAGTGCAAGAATTCTCTTCAAAACGAAGTACGTATAATTCTCCAATATACTAAAATCCTTCTAGGAGGAGGTATAAACACTAATTCTGGCCCCGCCTATCAAAACAAACACAAATGTAATTCTCTCTCACCCAGTTTATAACCCAACAGCCAGTCCCCAACCTTGGTGATCTACTTTTTGCTGCAATAAATGTTAGATGTATAAGAAATATAACTGTTAAACTACATTCCTGGATTACCCAACATAAGCCTGATGTTCTGGATGCAACTGAAGCTTGCCTTAAACCCAACATAGACAAATTCAAAGTTATACCTCCTGGCTATAATATCATGTGCAATGACCATATAAAGAGGAAAGGTGGTGGTATTGCTTTAATATTTCCCAGTACCTACCACATTTTCCCTTACAGCAAACCACCACCAAAATTCAGTTCAGCAGAGCTTCTTATTGCTTTCCTCGAAATAAACAATTATAAACAAATATGTATTGCCGTCTTTATATCCCTCCTGGTGACAATAGTGCTGTGCTGGAAGATATATTACGTTTGATATCCGTAACATTTCCAAAAGAAAAAATATTACTAAGTGATGTGAATGTCACTTGGTTGGACATAAACTGTGACTCCCCTTCATCTAGCATGAACTTATATGATTTCACACAGCTAATTAATAGACTGCACATTATAGCAAGACATCAGTTATATACTGCACTGGATTCAAGTATGAAACCCAAGCAAAGAATCCACCACAACTACAATATCAGACTCTCTCAATGATCATCTCCCAAGCTATACAACCAGACATCTTACACATCCAGTTAAACAGCATATTTTCAAACAACATGCTGCTTTTCTAAGTTTAGCCCAGAAATGTTCATTACTACACTATCATCTGTTATCTGGAACTTCATAAAAATTCTACCCTTAGACAATGCTGTAATTGAATTCAATGCAATGTTTCTAAATATCCTAAATAGCCTTGTATCTCCTAGAAGGAAAAGAATGAAACTAAACCATGCAATTTGGCTATCCAAAAACAGTAGAATGGTAATGCAGGATAGAGAAAAAGCAAGGAAAGAATGGCAAAAATATAAAACACCATAATATCTTGAAAACTTCAGAATGCATTGCAATCATACTAAAAAGCAAATAAATGGAAACAAAATCTGTACAATAATAACTTTCAGCATAATACTAAACACAACCCTAAAAAATGTTGGACATTCATTAAAGAAATCTTCCATCCCGGCCAAAAATTCAAACAAAATCCCTCTTCCAATAACTCACCACTCAGAATTGCAATACAGTTCAACTTTTATTTTACACATACTATAGCAACTTTAACCAAGGAGTCCTCAACATGTAATCCCAACCCAGTCCAACAGCCATTTATCACCACATCCACTTTCACCTTCAAACCTGTGTCCATATCTTATATAAAACTACTCTTAAACAAACTTAAACTTTGCTCTTTTTCAGCTGATGACTTTCCAAGCAAGCACCTAAAAACAGTGGCCAACAGCATTGCCTGTCCTGTATCAATCTTTATTAATAGATCAGTCCAGGAATTTCATGTTCCCTCTCTCTGGAACCATCTTAGACACATAACAATCTTATCTCCCTTCACCAAAAGACTTGAAAACTGTATTCGAAAATAATTGCTAGACTATCTCCTGCAGGAAGAACTCCTAGCCCCTATACAACATGGCTTCTATCCTTCCCATAGTACTAACATTGTCCTTCTAATCTATAGATACTGTCAATAATTTATTTATTATCATTTGTTAACTGGGAAAGTCCAACTTGGAACAAAGCCAATTTTCAGAGGAGGCCCAAGCAGAAATGCTCCAGATGCATGTCTTTGCAACGTGGAAGCAAATTGGAGCACCCGGAGGAAACCCACATGAATGCAGGGAGGACATGCAGACTCCACACAGAAGGCAACCCAGCCAAGAATCAGACCAGAGAGCCTCTTGGTAGGAGGTGACAATGCTACCGCTGCACCATCCAATAAAGCTAGAGATAATGGCAAACTAGTCATTTCCTTGTTTCTAACTTGTCTAAAGCCTTAAATACACTTTGTCACAGCAAACTTCATCTTCAAATGTCCTCACTAGGTCTCTCTCAGCCCAACCTTCTGTGGTTCAAAAGCTACCTGTCCAATAGATATCAGTCAGTAAAATGGCACCCATGCTCTCTTCTTACCACCCAGACACCACCGGTGCACCAGAAGGCTCTATCCTTGGTCCCTTCGTCTTCAACATTTTCATCAACACCCTCTATACATTCACAAAACAGGCCACCCTAATATGACAAACATATGATTCCACTCACATATGCACAGCTGACAATATGGTACACCCCCAAAAAAATTACTCAGGCAGCTTTAACAGCCACCAAAGCAAGGTTTTGTAACTCACAACTTAAGCTCAACCCAAAAAATACCAAACTATTACTTTTTTTCCACAAATCTCTCTTTCTTCAAAAACAAAATTTGAAGTCCTTTCTCTTGATAATTCCACCATTGAAGTCACTTCTCATAGCAAACTATTAGTGGTGATACTGGATGATAATCTTACATTCAACTTGCTAATAGAAAACTACATAAGAAAAACTCATCAAAAACTAGGGATGGTTTACAGAGCCAAAAACTTTCTCACCAACACAACTAAAACTACACTTGCCACTACTTATCTCCTCCCTACTCTTCTTTATGGCACTCCCATTCTTACTAACTTCCAGGCTTCACAAAAATTAAAACATGAGCAATGCGATAACAAAGTCGCTAAATTTGCAGCACATACCTCTTTCAGACCCTACCACTGTATTGCACTGAAAATCTTAAATTGGTTAGAAATGCCACATCAACTAACATATACATAGCTTCTTACCACCTATAAAATTATCCAGCATCCATCTGCCTGTCCAGCACTAAAAACATTCTACACAACTATGTTCCCATTCAGTCATTGTGATCCAGGGACCAAAAACTCCTGTCTATTTACAAACTTAGCAAATCTGTTGGACATTGTCCATTCTTGTACAAGGTTGCTAAGGCCTAAAAGTACTTACTTGTATACATCAGGTGTATACTTTCCCTTCCACCTTCCAAAACTACTTTGAAAAACTTCCTAGCTAAAATCTGGCTTTGTGCTTGCTCAAAACCAGGATAATATGTATCCCAAAATGTGAACAAGTACCTTACTGCTATCTAATGCTATTCCCTGACTTTCTCTGTAAATATACCATAAGCCTATTTTCCCTCACTTCCGATTGCAACTCCTATTTCTATTAGACTAACTCAAAGTAGCTAACATTTCTCTAAATATTAAATGCTTGTTATATACCTTGTGTCACAAAAGGAAATACTGACAGCCCAGCTATCTGGAATTTTGTAAATAATTATATGTCTTTTGTGAATATTAATATGATTTTAATAGAAGTTTGACATAATAAGATTCTGCCAGCCCAGCTATCTGGAATTTTGTAAATAATTATGTGTCATTTGTGAATATCAGCAAGATGCAATTGCTTATGTTAACACTATATTAGAACTGTATTTTGTCTGCATAACAAGCTGCTGGTACAGAAGTGTGTGCAAAGTACTGTGCTTAAGGATATGTCCACAGTGTACCCTACTGAAAAAGAACAGAAATGTATATAAACTATTGTACCTGTGTAAGTGTATATGTTTTAACAGTAGAAACTAGAACATAGAGGGTTAACTGGCAACATTTCGCCTTCTGCATTGTATTGTAAGTGTTTTATTGTTTTATGTCTCCTAGCAGCTGTGAACATCTGAAGGCTATGTGTTTGCACAGGGAGAGATAAATGCTAGTAGTTTCTGACAATGGGGGTTTAGTTTGGGAACTAAAGTCAGGTGACAAAAAGTGATATCATCCTGCCAGCTACCCCAGCAGTAAAATTTGATAATAATTTAAGAACTCTCTGAGACAGAGAGAGAGAGAGAGAGCGAGAGGGAGTACATTTTGTATTTGTCTTTGAGCTGACAACATCCATTCCCCACCTCTGCACTTGCCTTGCTGTAGGCAAGTTAACCAGGGTATAGTAATAATATAGTTATTATTGCTATAATAATAATATAAATATAGCAATTTCTCTTAGATTCAGTAAGGAATATAGTAAGGATTAGTTTAGATGTTTTCTGTATTTATTTGAGACTGTCCTGCAATGTTGTTTTAAACATTTCCTGAGATTTTTAACTCTGAAGTTACCATGATAAGTTACTGAGTATTTTCTTGTTCTTTTATTATTTATTATTAAATATATTTAAATCTTCCAGTTGTGGCTGGTCTGTCTAGATATATTTAAGCTTTTAGAGTACTTGCATATCTATTTGGTGACATTGTGCAGGCCACTCCTAATATCCTGGCTCTTGGTCAAACTACCATTTGGAGTAATAGTAACATTATACAGTAAGATTGACACCCTTTGCTAAGGGCCTTAAAGTAGCTAATAAGTAGTGTCTGGTGGTGGTGGTGTAAATTACTTTATAGTCTGGGCAGAATGGGGCATAGCTAGTAAACCTGTGCCAGCCTTTCCCAGGTATGTGTGCACAAATCAAACCTCAAAGTGTGTGTGTGTGTCAGCTACCTGGGCAGGGACACAAAGCACTGGTTGGACAGAGAGGGTGCTGGAGGTCTTGGTTTGTCCACTCAGCTGAGATTTCAACCCTATAGCTGTGTCAGTGGGGAGTCTTATTGGAGATCTGGAGAAAGAAGGAAAAACCAGCCTCAGACAGACTGTGGTCTCTGTGTTCTTAAGTGAAATTGCACTTTACTGTGTATGTACTTGTCATCTTCCCAGTGTGAACATTCCCCGCTGTTGCCAGTGGTGAAGACTGAGGCTCCTTGATTACTCGGCCAGTGTTGATGTGTCACATATTATTTGGTGGGCAGTGGTGTGATATCTGCATCACATATTAATTGGCTTGTAGTGGTATGATATATACATATTAGGATTCAGTGGTGTAGATATTGCATTCCTGTAGCCTGTAAACAGTGGTCACTAAGGAAGGTGGTTGTACTCTCAATCGGCCACACAGTGAATATTCAGAATTTCATATCACAATTGTTTTATTTTTTTTTTTGTTAGCTTAGTTTGTCAGAGAGCTCAGGAAAGCATGTCAGCAGAGGAGTATGGCAAGCTGACGAGGAGCCAGTTAGCTGAGATGTGCCAGACTAAAGTAGAAATGATTGCAGCCTTAGGCACAGCTGCATCACAGACCAGAAATCAGGAGGACAACCAGACTTGCTTTAAAGATGTACAACTCTCAGAAAATGGGCAGTTCAACCTTTCCACAGAGGACTTAAAAATCTTTCTGGAGTTAAAGATACTTGAACTGGAGGCCAAACATTTGGACACAGAAGCAGCAGAGAGACTGAGACATATGGTGGCTGAGGAAAATGAGAAACTGCAATGTCTGGAAGCTGAGGTGAATAAGAGGCCGAGACAACATGAGAAGGAGATGCAGACTCTTAAAAAGGGTCTTGGAGGTAATGGGGAAGGGAAACCCAAGAAGCAAAGAAGATCAGAAAATTTCTTCCACAATTTACAGAGGAAGATAATTTTGATAGTTTCATTCAAATGTTTGAAAGGGTATGTAAACAATATAATGTTGACCAAGGGCTCTGGGTACGGTTCCTGACCCCTTTACTCCACGGTAAATCTGTAACTGTGATTTCTAAATTGTCTGATACTGATTGCTTAAATTATAAAGTAGTCAAAAATTGTTTGTTAGAATGTTTTAAGTTAACACCTGAAGCTTATAGGAAAAAGTTTCATGAGCATAGACACAAGGCAGATAAATGTGTGTGTGAATATATTGCTGAAGTAAGCACTTATTTTCATAGGTGGGTGAGCGAATGTCAAGTCACCACTTATGAAGGGCTGGCAGACCTTTTGTTGAGGGAACAAGCCCTTAGCACTTTGCCTGAGGACATGAGAGTCTGGTTAGTGGATAGAGAATGTAACACAGTAGATGAGTTGGGAAAAAGGGAGACCTATACCTAGCAAGCATGGCATCACTGCACAGGAAAGGGATACCCAGAGCTGCTCATGGGTCTAAGGAAACCCATGGTGGGCAGCCCAGACTGCCACAACAGAGTCTCCCAGTAGCAGGGGAAGTCACTAGTCCAGGTACATATCCAGGACCAAAGGTTAAATGTTTTAAATTCAACCAGTGAGGACATGTAGCATATAGATGTCCATGGAGGCAAGATGGGGAAAAAAAGGTATGAGATCCAGTAAATGGCAATGACAGAATGCCAGCAGTGAGTTGTCTGGGGACAACAGTACCAAGCTACCACAAGAGCTTATATCCTATCTTAGTGGATGGAAAAGAGGCCACTGCTAAGAGAGACATAGCCTCTAATCTAACCATTGTGCAGCCTGCAATGGTTAAAGAGGAGCACTACTTGCTTTGGCAGTCTACTCCAGTCAGAGCTTTAGGAGGGACCCCATTTCAAATACCTTTGACTAGGGTTCACCTTGACTTGGAGGGAGGAAAAGGAAGCCAGCAAGTAGTTATGTTTGAGGATATCCCTGCAGATGTCCTGATAGGAAATGATTTTGATAATGCAGTACCTTGTGTGCATGCAGTGACACACAGTCAGGTTTGGAGACAAGCATGTGGGTCTCATAGCCTGGAGGAGACCCAGACAGACCAAACAGTTGCAGCCAGAACTGGTGAGGTGGTTACTTCAGAGAGGGAACTACAAGGTAGCAGTAGGAATTAAGGTGAGCCACAGCTGTTTGTGGGTACTGGTGTTCCCTTGAACAGAGTGACTGCAAAGGCAGAGGTGAGTAGTAGTACAAAGGCTGACAGTGAGGCACCACTGTCAGAGAATACCTGACTTCCTGTAGAAAGGGAGCTGGGAAGGATTATAAAGAGAGAGTTGGACAGGCTCAGCTCTCAGACCCTACATTACAAGATCGGAAGGAGGTAGCCAGCGAAGCACCTAATTCTCAAGGGAAAGGGGAATCTGTATACTGGGACAAAGGGTTACTGTATAGAGAGTGGACCCATGAGGGATGGCTAGAGGGTGAGAGAATACAGCAGTTGGTAGTGCCCAGAGCTTACCATCTGGCACTTCTATCCATAGTCCATGATATTCCTTTTGCAGGTCATATGGGCATAAAACATACCAAGAGACATGTTATGCAGAACCTTTATTGGCCTGGGATTTCCAGAGATGTAAAAGGGTACTGCAGGTCCTGTGAGCAGTGCTAAAAGGTAAGCAAGTCAGGAGACAAGGTGAAAGCTCCTTTGATGCCTTTGCCTGTGACTGAGGAGCCATTTCAGAGTGCATCTATGGATAATGTGGGGCATCTGAGTACCCCAAGCTCCACAGGGAAAAGGTATATCCTAGTGTAGTAGATTATGCTACCAGATACCTTGAGGTGGTGGCTCTGTCCTCCATTGAGGCAGAAAAGGTGGCAAAAGCTTTGTTAGAGATTTTCAGTCGGGTAGGTTTCCCAAAAGAAATACTGACTGATGGAGGTGCCAATTTCATGTCTGACCAGCTGGCTTGTCTGTGGAAGTACTGTGGGGTGAAGCACCTAAAGACCACCCCCTACCATCCCCAGACTAATGGTCTTGTTGAGAGATTACACTCAAGACCATGCTATGGGAATTTACAGACCAGTTCAAGAGGGAGCAGGACAAATATTTGCCCCTTCTGTTATTTGCTTACAGAGAGCTTCCCTCAGGAATCCACAGGTTTTTTTCACTCTTCAATTTGCTCTATGGGCATAAGGTGAGCGGACCTCTAGATTTGATTCGAGATGAGTGGGAGGGAGAGTGTGAAGCTCACAAGGAGTCTGTTGTGACATATGTCCTAAACTTCAGGACAAGGCTCAGGGAGCTCATGGGCTTGGCTCAGAAGAACCTGGCAGAAGCCCAACAGCAGAAAAAGGTATGGTATGACAGGAATGCTTGAGCTAGAGAGTATGCTGTGGGGCAGCAGGTAATGGTTCTCATTCCTGTCAGACAAAACAAGCTAGAGACATGTTGGGAGGGACCCTTCAAGGTGATAAGGAAGTTCAGTGATGCTGACTATATGGTAGAACTGCTAGACAGGAGGCAGGTGCACAAACTGCACCATGTTAACATGATGAAACCTTACCATGACAGGGAGGTCCTTGTGCTAAGTGAGTCTTATTGGGGATCTGGACAAAGAAGGAGAAACCAGACCCAGACTGACTGTGGTCTCTGTGTGCTCTTAAGGGAAATTGCACTTTACTGTGTGTGTACTTGTCATCTTCCCAGTGTGCACATCCCCCACTGTTGCCAGTGGTGAGTATTGAGGGGCAGGGGCATCACACCTTGTTTAGATTCTTAACCAGTGTTTTTATATTATGTCCAATAGGTCATAATTATTTAAAATGTAGATGTTTTTGTTTTATTCTTGAAGAGTGTAAAATTATTGTTCTTAAAATGTTTTGTAATGATATGGAGCTTTTCTCTCTGGGCCTCCTCTGCAAATGGTCTTCTACCCAGTCAAACTTTCCAGTTAATCAAATGTCAATAAATAAATAAATTAAATAAATAAATAAAGTAGGAAGGCTTGTAAGATACAAGTGGCTTGTCTTTTCTTTTTGTTTTTCTTTTTTTTATGTACTTAGCTGCAGTCACCAGACAAGTATGTTTATTCTGGCTGCAGAAATCTTATTTGGCAGGCAGACATCTTCTTGTGGGGAATGCTTAATTTGCAACATGCATACTGTCCAATTAGAATGCACATTTTTAAAATAAGTAATCTCTTATTGTATACTAGTATTAGTGTAGTCAGTTAGTCTGTTTTCATGATAACCTCAATATATGCCTAACTATAGGTGTATGTACTTGTTAATGAAAAGTGTTCCGGGATTCAGAAGGAAAACAAAAGACTGCAGGCAATAAGACATCTGCTGAAAATGCAATTCTGAGACATTAGATAAAATGAGGAAAGACCTCATTATCAGCTAATTTGCCTGTCTCTGAATCACTGGTTATTGTTGGTAGTGCAAGTCAGTACTTTCCGGTGGTAAGACTCTCTGGACGGTCATGCATTACATTGGCACAGGAATGCATTCATTCTACCACACACACACACACACACACACACACATACACACACACACACACACACACATACACACACACACACAATGTGGCATACCTCTTACCTGTTCCTGAGTGGAGAGAAGTCCCCTGATGTATCCCCTTAGTTTTGTCCCTACACTCATAAATCATGCATCCTTGCAGTCAGTAATGACAAAAATTAGTTTCATTCTTATTATTAAGAAAAAACTGTAATGCAAGATATGATACTCTTTTAACTTTTAAACTGACTCACTGATTCAAAGTACTAATTTAAAACTTCTCCTTGTTATTTAGTGTCCCTCAGAGCTTTGTCCCCAAAGTTGGCAGCACAACTGTTTACAGGTATGTTGCCACCCCCCCAACACACACAGACACAATCCTTTTCAACTGTCCTAATTCTACAGAATACTACTGACTTTGCCTGTTATATGTGTCCTGTCCCTCATACGTCAGGGACCGATGCTGTCAGTCAATAATTAATACTTCCTATAGTTTAACAAATACACCACATGCATTCCTCAGTTAGTGCAGAGGACTAAGGCTGAAGTTTAATTGCAAACTGCGTTATGTTCCAAATGTGCAGCATTCAAAACTCCCTCTTCAAGTTTTTTTTTCTCAGTGACTTAAGCTAATATGTTGAGTATCCTTGGTATCTAGTGTAAGCACAGAAAAATAAAACTTGACTAATAAGCACTTCTGTTTGTCAGGGGAACAGGATTTGAAGCTTTTTCTCTGTTTGTGTTGTAGCTTACTGTAGTCATGTACATCTGTGGTGTCAAGGGTACCCCATCTGGGTCTACTTTACATGGTCGACTGTTCAGAAAGTCGACTTTCATATGGCTGAGACCATATGATCGACTTTCGAAAATCCCACCATGCAAAATAAACAAAAAACATACAATAAACACTTACCTTTCAACTGTTAGCAGGGGGGCAAGCCCCCCTGAACCTCCCATGGGAGGCTCTGCACCCCCCATAACTTAAATATACCAACTCCAAGATTGCACTACAGTGCGGAAGAAGGAAATTTTCCCATTCAGCACTGTACGGAGACAACGGTTCCCCATGGTCGGCTTTTTGAAAGTCGATCATATGGTCTCGGCCATATGAAAGTCGATTTTATGAAAAGTCGACCATGTGATGGGAACTCCCCATCCATATGTCTTTCATACTGTCAAAGTGATGTTTCATTAACCTTTAAAGTATCCCTGGTGTCTAGTGTTTCCCCATGTTTTATTCTTCCAAAGTATTGTTGTATCCCAAACCCCTAAACCTAGAAAGCCAGACTGTGTATATAGACACCATACGTACCACAAACACTTGCATAATATTCCATTGTCTAATCCAGTGATAGTGTCTATGGATTCCTATAAGGGATTTAGTAGAGCTCCTACCAGAAATCCTATTCCCAGTGACAGGGACAGTAGTGAAAGGTAGAGTAAAATTCTAAACCATTTTAAGAATACAACTTATGTGTCAGATACCCTGGCCATTGTGGCATTTAACATCCAGCACTGCATGTTGAAGTTTGAGAAGTAACTCCTTCAGCAATTGATAAATACACCAAAAGTGTCAGAATAAGGCCAATGGAGATGCGTGACCTCAGTTTCCAAGTTGCCAGGCACTCCGCAAAATGCACCTGTGGTGCAGCTGATACTTCAATACATCATTCAGGGTAGCTGTTACAGTCTGTAATTAGGAGACATAATTGGCTGAGGACAAACCGTACCACAGTACATAAAACCAGAGCTCCTTAGTGCCCCTCTGGGCAAGAAGCTTATGTTCTGACCCCCTGTTTTAAAAGACTGCTGAAAAACTGAAAACCACACAATGTCAGTCAGGTATAATTTTCATTTTCCTTAACCAAGATAGGAATCTAGTAGGAATTACCCTAGTAACAGCTTGACTTTCTGTCCTAAAGGAAGACAATGGCAAGTGGCCAAAGGTAAAGGGAAATGGTTTCTGCTAAAAAAAAAAAAAAAAAAAAACACCATCAGCTAGTTTACACTGGAAGTCTCATGGAAAACAAGGGATGTGCCCTCAGTTTGGAAGAAAATGAGCTAAGAGAAGAGTTGCTTGATTTAATGGACATGGATAGATATATTAAGATCAGTGAGAGAAATAGACTGTTGAAGGTCAATAAAACCCCAAAAGTCAGAAATCTGATAAAACAAATGAATGCAGTAATTAGGACTGTCCACAGAGATCTATGTGATATAACAGAAGTAAACAGGATATACTACTTTGCTGCTAAATTAATAACTGATAAAGTTCTACCACAAGATCACAGGGTAGTGAGGGAAAGGAAGGGGAGAAATCAAATACCATCACGGAAATATCGAATAGAGAAAACTATAAAGCAAGTAAAACAAGCAGTGTAACTGTTAGAAAGTTATAGAAGAGGGAATAGATCAACAAATATACTAAGAAAGATAGATGTGATTAAAGCAATGCACAGTATTAGAACAAACCAGGTTCTAGCATGCATTATCTCAAATAAACTAAAAATTTCAGCACAAGCAGAAAAACGTAGAAGATACACAGATAAATATAAGGGAAAAGTACAAAATAAAAAGAAAAACACTCAATCAGTCCTGGATAAAGTGCCTTTCAGAATAAACATAGAAAAATCCAAAAATACCATCTAAAAACTCTGACTTGAGGGATGCGATTATAGACATTAAAATGTTCACTAGAAATGTGGTGCTGAAAATGATGTTTGGGGATAATATGAATAATGGTTATAAAGTGTTTAAAAAATCTTCTACATTTATATCTCAAATGCATCCACTTTTAGATGCATTTGAAAGAGCTTGTGAAAGTGATTTATTACAATTGTCAATGTCACACACCAGAACCTGACTTTTTTAATTTAACTAGTAAAGAATCTGAAGCTTTGAATAGACTGCAGAACAATGCTGAGATAGTAATTAGACAGGCAGACAAGGGTGGAGCTGTGGTGTTGTTGGATAGAGCTTTATATAAGAGGAAAATGGAGCAACTATTGGTTGACAACAACACTTATAAGTTAGTAAGTAAAGTGCAACTAGACAAGATCATAAAAAGTGTTCATAGTGAATTAAATGACCTTCTCTTATGTAGAGTAATATACATAGATTTGTATAGATACATTTTGGTTGAGAAACTGATCGTCCACACTTTCAGGGGACTGCCAAAGGTCCATAAAAGTTTGATGGACCCCAATATGAGACCTATAGTCTCGGGGAAGGGATTGCTTACAGAAACTCTTTCCATTTATTTGGAAAAACAACTTAGACCAGTGGCAGATGGTGTATCCACTATAATTAGAGATACACAACAGTTCTTAGAGACCTATGCTGGGAATGTTTTTTCTGATGCAGACAATGGTAATAAACTTTTGGTTTCACTTGATGTTGTTTCTTTATTTACATCCATACCAAATAACACAGGAATGGAGTATGTTAGGCTTTTATTAATTGAAGAAGGAGTGCCAAGGGATCTCATTATGAGATACATGTCATTGTTGAACATTGTATTGAATAATAATGTCTTTATATATGAAGAGGAATATTTTCTACAAACCAAGTGGGTGGCAATGGGAACACTGTGTGCAAACTCATATGCCAACCTAGTGTTGGCATATTGGGAGAAGACATAAGTATTGAACAGTGGAGATTATGGGGAGTACATTGGTTACTACAAACATTTTGTAGATGATGTTTTTCTTGCATGGAAGGGCACTAGTGAATGATTGGAAGAATTTGAGGAATATCTGAATGGGACAACAGATTTTCTGTCTTTCGAATGTGTTAGTTCCCAAAAGAGATTACAAATTTTAGATGTGCATTTGAGCAAGGATGAAGAAGGATTACACACTAATATGTTTAGGAAACAATGTTGGAAAAACAGCGTTTTACATTGGAGCAGCATGCATCCAACTCACATTTATCCTAATATAATGAAGAGTCAGATACTAAGGGTATCAAGACTTTCTAGTCATGATGAATCTTACAGAGAACCATGTAAGACATTGGCAGATAACTTTAAACAATGAGGTTATAAAGACGGTGAGATAGAGAGATCTATGTATAATAGTAGGTCACATAGGAATAGAAAAGGAAGACCATACTTCCAAAGTAATACAAATATTGATAGGGTTGATGAAGAAGGTTTGAATGCAAGAGGAAATGAGGGTCTTAAAGTGATTATTCCATTTTACTAATAGGAATAATAAGGTAAGAGAAGTAATAGAGAAAAATAATAAGGTAAGAGAAGTAATAGAGAGAAATTGGATATTATTGAATGTAGAAGATATTATTACGATAGTAGGTAATAGGCCAAGTTACACATATAGAAATTCAAAAGTACTTAAGCGATTACTTTGTTATGAGCAAGAAAAGATTCATACTACTTAAAAACCTCAGCTTTGGCCGGCTAAGATCTAGCTGTATTCAACTGGACGTATAAGAGAATTTAAGTACCTTTATCTGCACTTTTTTTTCAAATAATACAGTATTTAAATTGATTTAACTGTGTTGCAGGAATATCAACTGAACTGGAAGTTTTGACTCTGCTCTTCAGTCAGTGCTTGCTTGAATTTTATTATTTGTTAGTAATTGCAGGTGTGGGAGTAGCCACATTCTTTGATTTCCTGTCCTTACCTATTTAAGTGGTACAGTTTGAAATATTTTCTGCTTAAAAACCTCAGCTTTGTCCGGCTAAGATCCAGCTGTATTCAACTGGACGTATAAGAGAATTTAAGTACCTTTATCTGCACTTTTTTCAAATAATACAGTATTTAAATTGATTTAACTGTGTTGCAGGAATATTAACTGAACTGAAAGTTTTGACTCTACTGTTTTGTCAGTGCTTGCTTTAATTTTATTATTTGTTAGTAATTGCAGGTGTGGGGGTAGCCACATTCTTTGATTTCCTGTCCTTGCCTATTTAAGTGGTAGAGTTTGAAATATTTTCTGCTTAAAATCCTCAGCTTTGGCTGGCTAAAACCTAGCTGCATTCAACTGGACATCTAAGAGAATTGAAGTACCTTTATCTGTACTTTTTTTCAAATAGTACAGTATTTAAATTGATTTAACTGTGTTGCACAAATATTAACTGAACTGGTAGTTTTGACTCTGTTCTTCAGTTAGTGCTTGCTTGAATTTTTTTATTTGTTAGTAATTGCAGGTGTGGGGATAGCCACATTCTTTGATTTCCTGTCCTTGCCTATTTAAGTAGTACAGTTTGAAATGCTTTCTGCTTAAAACCTCAGCTTTGGCCGGCTAAGATCTAGCTGTATTCCACTGGACGTATAAGAGAATTTAAGTACCTTCATCTGCACTTTTTTCAAATAATACAGTATATAAATTGATTTAACTGTGTTGCATGAATATCAACTGAACTGGAAGTTTTGACTCTGCTCTTCAGTCAGTGCTTGCTTGAATTTTATTATTTGTTAGTAATTTCAGGTGTGGGAGTAGCCACATTCTTTGATTTCCTGTCCTTGCCTATTTAAGTGGTACAGTTTGAAATATTTTCTGCCTAAAATCCTCAGCTTTGGCCGGCTAAATTCTAGCTGTATTCAACTGGACGTATAAGAGAATTTAAGTAACTTTATCTGCACTTTTTTCAAATAATACAGTATTTAAATTGATTTAACTGTGTTGCAGTAATATTAAATGAACTGGAAGTTTTGACTCTGCTCTTCAGTTAGTCTCACCCACCCTCCCTGTTTTTGTTTTGGTGTTAATCTTAGTGGCCTTGAAACTGCCCGCCCCTCTTGTAAATTTATGTTTGGATACTCCTTCTGGGCCCATCTCATTTGCTCACTCAACTGAGTGCAGTGAGATCATATTCTGATGTCAGGCACTCCTACTGTGTACAAAGAGAGCATCTGGGAAAGAGAACAAAAAAAATTTTAAGCTTGTTTCCTGCCTTTCCTATTAAGTGTTCTAGACTGTTTGTAGGCTTCTCAGCCCCAAGCCCTTCTGTGTTTGAGGGAAGCCTTCTAACTTAGTTTTTTTTCTTATAAATAGCCAGTTTTCTAGTTTCATCACTCAAATCTGTTTCTTTGAACTCAGCACTTGTTCAGAACTCACTGTAAGTACTACATAAGCTGGAAATTACTACAGCACTCAACTTTCCTCACTTGTCTAGTGGAAAGCAGTTTTTAGCACTTAATAAATAAGCACTTATCCAGGCATGTCTAAGGGTCAGCTCCCAGTGATTCCTCCTGTCTACCTGATGAATCTGGGCATCTTGGTGCAATGCAGCAATTGCCTCATGTACACAGACAACCCTCTCCTCCTACCACCCAACACTACAACCTGTGAGAGATGCACTTATATAGCCAAACTGGAAGCAAAGTTCTCTTCACCCAAGACTGGACTAGACAGTCAAGAGGAGAAGATAAACACTTGCACTACACCGCACTCATCACATAGTCCCTCAAAACCTACACCAACAAAACACACACATAGAAACACAAAACACACACCTACATTCGTGGAGGCTCTCAATAAAAATCTGCCCAAGCATCAGGGACATCCAAAGCATAAACACAAGCAAACTACATCCCCCAACACAACCCAAATGACACATAGCCCACAAACACAGTGTGCCACTCAACCACAGCTCATAAGGCATAACAACATACCCAACACTCTAGTCATAGGTGACTCTATAGTCAGGCACACTGATGTTCCACTCACTAGACTAAACAAGGAGAAAGTTACTGTCAGCTGCCTGCTGGTTGCCAGGATCCGCCACATAATGCATGCACTCAGGTCACTCCACAATAAGTACAAATATGACACTGTCATTGTCCATGTTGGTGTGAATGACCTGAGAAGTTCCTCCCTGGACTACATGAAAAGAGACATGGAGGAGCTCTCCGATCTTGTATCCCAGGCAGGTATGACCCTAACCCTGAGTAGCATCCTGCCATTACCCAGAATGATACCACAGTACAAGGACAAAATGATTGACTTCAACAATCGGCTAAGCTTCTGGTGTCATTCTAAGGGGATCCAGTATTTGTCTGCCTGGGATGACATGATCGACAGTCCACGATGCTTTGCCAGAGATGGCCTGCACCTGTCGCCCTTAGGTTTCCAGATACTGGCTGAGGCTCTTGCCACCCCTATAGTGCCTTTTTTAGGCAAGGTTCAAATGACAAATTCACCACCGTAACAGGTACAAGCAAGCACAATCTGAGTGTAATGCTACTCAGTGCTAGAAGTCTAAACCTCAAAATGCACTCAATCGAGGCACTCCTTAAAATGGAGAACATTGACATCTGTGCAGTGACAGAGACCTGGTTCAAAGCTCCAGAGAGCACCCCTGTATTACCAGGCTTCAATTCATACCACACCTTTCGGCCACCTAACCCAGAAAGAAGCACTAAAGGTGGAGGCATGTCCATATTCATTAAGGATATCCACACCTCCAGGCTAGTTGCACAGCATAATGCATCCAAGATTATCCAAGTGCAACAAACTCTGGGCAAGACTGCAATCCAAATTGTAGCTTGCTACAGACCCCCCCACCATGGCTCAGGATTCACACTCCTCATTTCTTGATACACTAGAAAGTATTAGGGTACAAACCAACACCCTAATAAAGGGCGATTTCAACTACCCCACAACTAACTGGGAAAACTACTCATGTACCAACTCTTTTGCTCAACGTTTTCTAGAATTCATAAATTCCAATGCCTTTGATCAACTTATTCACACCCCCACCAGGGGCAGCAATATCCTAGACCTCATCATTACCAACATGGGAAACCAGTATTCCACACCAGAGGTCAATTCCTCGTTGGTCAAATCCAACCACAAGCTAATCAGCCTAGACATCCACATCCCACCCCCAGCCCCAATTAGGGAAACCATAGTAAAAAACTTCTCCAAAGCCAACTTCACACTTCTTAAGACAGAAGTGGCAAACTTCATGACACCCATGCAGACGGACGGCTGCTGAATCCTACACAAATGCACTTTATAAGCACTTACACAAGTGCATTGATCATGCTATCCCTAATAGAACCAAGATGTTATCCTCCAAAAAAAGGAAGACAATCTGGTGGTCCTCTGCCATAAACAAACTCTACAACAGAAGAAAGAAACTGTTGCAGAAAAGAGTAAAATCCCATGACTGGAGGAACTCCCTGGTCAACCTCACTAAGAAGTTGAGATTCCTCATAAAATCCTCCAAAGCTAGTTACGGAAACAAAATTGCCACTGACTCTAAAGACAACCACAAAGCATTCTATAGCTATGTCAAGAATCTAAATGGAAATACTCAGATCTGCTCTGACTTACAGCATAATGGCACTAAATATACAGAACCAACTGATATTGCCAACATCCTAGCAGATAGGTTCAGTGCTAACTTTACCCCCCTCTCACCCCGTAGAGGGCCCATCTCTATACCGGAAGAATGCAAAGTTCCTATAATCATGGCTGCACAGGTAAAAAACACACTCTCCAAAGCCAAGAACACAGCATCCATGGGACCTGACAATATCCCAGGCTGCGTTCTACATGAACTACAGAATGAACTGGCACCCTACCTAAGTACCATGTTCAATCATAGCCTCACCTCAGGCTTTGTACCCACTGAATGGCGCACCGCAACAGTTATCCCACTCCACAAAGGGGGAGCCACGACGGACCCCGGGAACTACCGCCCCATTAGTCTGACTGCCTGGTCTGCAAGGCCATGGAACATATCATCGTGGAACTCATAAACAAAGACATTGGTAATCTCCAAACTCTGGACCCTACTCAGTTTGGATTTGTAAAAGGCAGATCATGTCTCCTAAACCTGATTGACTTCTTTGAAGCAGTCACCAAAGCCATAGATGAGGGTAAAATGGTTCACACAGCTTATCTAGATCTCGCCAAGGCTTTCAACACCATCCCCCACTCTGGAATTATAGATAAGCTCACTAAACTAGGTATAAATCCCTATGTCACAAGATGGGTTGCCAACTGGCTCACGGACAGAATCCACACTGTGAAAGTGGCGGATTCCAAATCCGACATCAGACCAGTGACAAGTGGAGTACCACAGGGTTCAGTCCTGGCTCCTCTCCTGTTTGGTATCTACTTCTCTGAAGTGCAGGCCAACACAGAAGGTCTTTGGCTAACAAAGTTTGCAGATGACTGCAAACTAGGAGCCATAATTGAAACTTCTAACGATGTGGACAAACTACAAAAGGGCCTCACTGAGACAGATACCTGCTGTGAAAGCCATGGCCTGAAGCTCAATGCCAAAAAGTGTATTGTCACCCCCTTTGGTAAAAACTCTGTACCCATGAACTACCACATAGCTGGTAGTCTACTTAATGCCAAAAATGTGATAAGAGACCTTGGGACACAGGTGGACAGTAGTCTCTCCTTTGATAATCACATTGCCACAGTGGTCAAGAAATCCTTCTACATGGCTCATCTCATCACAAAAGGATTCTCATCCAGAAAAAAAGAGGTAATTGTTCGCCTCTACTCATCACTCATTAGACCCATTATAGAGTACAATACCCCTTTTGGTGTGTACCTCACAAGACATCTACAACAACTGGAAAGACCACAGAAATACCTCACAAAGAGGATTACTGGCCTCAAACAGGTGCCCTATGCAGACCGTCTAAAAAAACTACTGCTTTACTCCATCGGATATCGCCTACTCAGGGGCGATTTCTGCCTAACATACAAAGCTATGTCAAACCCAGAGCTGTTGGACATGCTCCACTTAAAGAAATCCCAATCTCTCCAAGCTACACGCTCTAGGGACCTAAACCTTGTCACCATAATAAGCAGAACATGCTGGAGGGATAGATTCCTGTCCCAGAGACTTCCCATACTCTGGAACAGAGTACCTATCTATGTCAAACAGAGCTCCTCATTAGCACTCTTCAAGAAAAATCTTGATGATTGGATGGGAAATGGGAAATTCACCCCAGGGATCACTTTTATGACTCTGCTCGACAGGGGCAGAGGAAAATAATTTTCTTGGGTGGCGAAAGCAAGGGTACATTTTTTTGGCTAGGCTTGTATGGGCCCTAGGGCCAATAGCCTAGTACCTACCTATGAACCTATGAACCTATAAGATATTCAGACAGACAGAGGACATTTGCTTGTAGGGGCTGCAACCAATTCCCATACATGGCAGGTGATAATACATTTGTTCACCCTGATACGAGACAGGATTATGCATTTAAACAATATGCGGATTGTAAGACGAGGGACTTGGTGTACCTGGCACAGTGCCAGGTATGCAAGTCCTTCTATGTAGGTAAAACCAATAGGACCCTCAGAGAAAGAGTAAGATAGCATATTTATGGTATAAACAAAGTAGATGATAAGAATGCATTAGCTAAACATGCTAACCTATGGTATGACACATAAATTTAAGTTTAGAGCATTAGAACTGATTAAGAAATCAGGCAGATTAGGGAATGTTAAGACTTACACAGAGGGTAGAGAAAGTAGATGGATAATATGCCTGCAAGCACATAAAATGAGTGGACTGAATGATAGGATGACATTAAAACCTTTTTTATCAGCCAGACCACATGCACATTAGTCACTTTAAATAGCATTTTAATTTTCACAGCTTTATGTGAATGATTTTTAGACATAAGCATACGTATATACTGTTTTTAGTTAGTTGTTAGAATGAACTACACTACATACATTCTTTGATTATTTATTTAAATAAAAAAGTGGGTATTTTTTGTGATATTTATAAATATATGTATTATATTAATATATATTGAATGCACGTGACTTACAGTGTTTCTTATGATGCATGCTTTTTTATGTATATATTTCGAAGAATGTTGTTTATAAAGCATGTATTTTTAAATTTTAAATTTCAACATGATGTCATAATTGTTTCTGTTGAACCCTACGCTGGAAGGGTTTGAATTTATTATTTATTGTTGGCAGTTAATGGTTTTTAACTTGATAAAGCTCAGGATTGCCTGAGCGAAAGCGCTTGTGTGATTTTATCTGTGACTTTTGGAATACTTCAGAAATAAAAATACAACCTTGTGGACTTTAGCAGAGTTCCGGTTCCTTTCTTCAAGGTCGTGGATTATTCTTTGCTTGTCTTTGGTTTTTTGTGCATTACTTCAGTTAATGGTTTTTACTTAAAGTGTAATGAAACGTTGTGATAACGTGAAAGCGCTCACTGTCTTTATAATCAATTGGATTAAAAGTTCGTTTTAAAGGATTATCTGCTTTGGTGTTGCCTTTTTCAGCTATTTTTGGAAAAGTACAAAATAAGTAATTTATTGATGACCCAAAAAAGTTTTATAAAGATTTGGGAAATAAGGTAAAAAGAATTGAAAAACCGCCAAAAAAAGAGGAAGTTTGGAGAAGTATCTATGAAGATCCTGTGGAACATAAGAAAGATGCTAAATGGATAGCAGAAGTAAAAGAAAAAAATAAGCAGTTTAAAGGTACAGGGCATGAAATGGGATGAAGTAATAGCCAGAGAGATTGAAACAAAGTTGAGAAAAGCCTATAACTGGAAAACTCCAGGCCCAGATGCAGACCTAACTTTTGGTTAAAAGTATTAACATCATTACATGAGGACTTAGCCATGAGTAAAAACTATTTATATGCGCACCCCAAACAGAAACCACACTGGCTAACAACAGGCAAAACAATGCTCTTACTTAAGAGTGAACCTGCAAGCTACCCTAAAAATTATAGACCAATAGCCTGCCTTCTGACAATGTATACACTATAAAGGGGAATTGACGCATACAGAGTTTATAGTCATTTAAAAGAAAACTCAATTATAGCAATAGAACAAAAGGGCAATAAAAGAAAGTTATATGGAACAAAGGATCATTTGTTGTTAAATAAAGTTATAGTGGAGAACTGTAAAAAGGGGAAGAATCTAAGCATGGCATGGCTTGACTACAAAAAAGCATTTGACAGTATCCCCCATTCATGGATAAAAGAGTGCTTAATAATGTATAAGATGCACCCTACACTGACTGACTACATTACAGTAACCATGAAACAATGGCAGAACACTTTGCAATTATGCCATGATAAAGGACAGATTATTATCCCAGGGATAAAAATTTAAAGGGGGATATTCCAGGGTGACTCTCTGCCACCTTTGCTATTCTGCCTTGCCATTAATACATTAAGCTGTTTACTTAACAGCTTAGGCCATGTCTACAATTTGGGTCCTAGAAAACAACAAAGTCTAATGACTTCCCATCTTCTCTTTGTCGATGATTTAAAACTGTATTGCTCATCAGATGAGGAACTGAAAGCACAGCTGCAGGTTGTCAAAACTTTTTCAGATGATATTAGAATGTCATTTGGTCTTGATAAATGTGCAAAAGCAACCATTAAAGCAGGAAAACTGCAGCACCAGGAAAACATTAGTTTGGGACAAGAATGTGATATGAAAGAACTTGTGCAAGAGGGAGTGTATAAATACTTGGGAATTGAAGGATCAGCAATAAAACATGAACAAATGCAAAATAACTCAGTAAGGAATATTTTAGTATATAATGTAAAATATTGAATATCGGCTGCTTAAAGGTCAGTAAGTCAATATAAATTATAATAATAACATATTTTCGTTTAATGGTAAAATGTACATTCAAAGGCATGGCGTAGATATGGGCACTTCTTGTGCCAATAGCTACGCCAACCTAGTAATGGCGGACTGGGAAGATAGACAGCTATTCCCTTTGGACATATTTAAGAAATATGTAGGGTTTTATGTCCGGTTTGTGGACGATCTTTTTTTGATATGGAAATCTGATAGAGAACAGTTAGATTCTTTTGCAGAAAAGATTAACTCTTTGACACATTATTTAAAATTTACTATGTCTGCATCACAAAATCAAGTAGCCTACTTGGATGTTTGTGTACAGAAAATACTTAATGGATATCTGAATACAGGGGTATATAGAAAAACTTGCCATAGGAGCTCATATTTGCATAGATCCAGCATGCACCCTCCTTATGTATTCAGAAATGTAGTTAGAGGCCAGGCAATGAGGGTATCTAGGCTGAACCCCACTGCACAAGGATACAATAGGGAGTTGGAAAAACTTAGACAACAGTTTTTAAAAAGATCCTATAAAGAAAGTGAAATACGTTCAGGATTTGGGGATCTTGAAAATTCCAGAGCTAATCGTGCTTATCCATATTTTGTGGATCAAAGTATTAAACAAGATATGGGTGAAAAGAACAATATTATAGACTATACAATTACACCAAATATTCATTTTACACAAGATGTTAAAGAAATTAAGTCTGCATATATGAAATATTGGGATCTATTACAGGTGAATCCAGATATATCCAGAATTGTAGGAGAAACACCTAAATTTATCTTTAAGAATAAGTTAAATTTGTATAGAATGCATTGTGGGCCTAATAGGTTAGATCAAGGGACACATATACGCCATCTACAGCCCCATACTAGACCCTGTGGAAGATGCAGTTATTGCTTTGCTATAGATCAGTCAGCTAGATTTTAAATTTAATTGTACAGCAAGTTGTGAGACATTACACGTTGTTTATTTGGCAGTCTGTCAGTCCTGCCCATCTTTTTATGTGGGTAAGACTGACAGACGCCTTAGGGAAAGAATCAGGGAACATTTGTATAATATTAGGATAGGTTCAGATAAGAATGCTTTATCCAAGCATGTGGCTAGTACCTCTATGGAACATTATTTAAAATTTTTGGTATTACATGTGAATTACCCTACCATTAGAAGGGGACCTATACGTAATATCACAGAACAGCATGAAAGTAAGTGGATAATAAGACTCAGAGCTGATCGTAAACCTGGGTTGAACGATCGCATTCCTATTAAACCTACTTTAAAGGCTAGGGGTTTAAAAATTAAAAATTAATGCATTAAAATTAAGGAATAGCAATTTGTATGAATTTTATGCTCTGGATAATTTGTATGAATTATATGCTCTAGATTTTTTAAAGACATTTTTTTAAGACATTTTAGTTATTGATGTACGTAGTAATTATATATACATATTCTAAGGCTTTAATATGGTGTTATATTAATTAAATAATATGTTTTTCTGTTGTATATGTTTTAGTATATGTAGTAATTATATATACATATTCTAAGGCTTTAATATGGTGTTATATTAATTAAATAATATGTTTTTCTGTTCTGTTGTATATGTTTTAAATAGTAATATTACGTAGAACATATAGGACTAATATATCATACAAATTTATTATTCATAATGATTTATTCATGATAACTATTTTGTTGTAACCTGGCAGTTTATATAGGAAGTTACATTATAATCTTCTGATACTTTAGTGCAGGTATTATACAACGTTTTTTATGTAGGGCTATTATAAGAATGTTTATTAACATTAGATTAGTTTATAGAGTAAATTTCATTATGTCCTTTGATTTGAAATAGATATTGTATGTATTTTTGTAAAAGTATTTGAGTTTTATATATATATATTTTTAATTAATGGATTAGAGGAAGTGATGTCAGCACTAATTAAAGTATAAAAGAGCATCATTCCTTAATTTTATATGGCCTGATGAAGCCTACGGGTGAAAGCGCTAGCCGTATGTTTGTATTACAATAAATACACGTTTTTATATACTGATCGTATACATCTTTGTGTTCATTGGAATATATTATGTTGGATACTTATGGTCGGTGAAGTGAATACTGCCGGATTGGAGCGAAGTTTGCTGCTATTAAAAGAGTTGACTGGATCAATTCTGTTTGTTTGATTGAGGCAACACGAACAGAGGTTATAATGGAGAACAGTATAGAGGTACTATATTACGAAATCAGCATTTTCTGAATTTGGCGCGCTTTAGCTGCCGTTTTCTGCCATAAGTTTTTATTATAATTTATAAGGAATACTTTAGGTTCATAGGTTAGTACTAAGCTTACTGCCCTTGTGAGCCATTTTAAGCCTAGTCAATTATCCCTTGTGAGACTCAAACCCTGCACCTTGTGTTTATAAGGCAAACACCTTAACCATTAGGCCACCCTCCCAAAACTTACTTAATCCTGAGAACAGCATTGACATCTAGGAGCAAAATCCAAGCTATAAATCAATTTGCTCTTCCTGTCCTAACATTCAGTTTTGGAGTGACTGACTGGCCCCAAAAAGTGTTGGCTAAATTAGATATTAAAACAAGAAGGATGCTTCATGCTCGCCAACTGATTTATGAAAATCAGTGTATACCAAGATTATATATTCCCCATTGTGAAGGAGGGTTGGGCCTCCTTGAAATTGATTACAGGTATATTTCTGCAATTGTGGAACTCCACACATATCTACTGACCTCACAAGATCCAAATGTAGTGAAAGTTTTGAACCATGAGGAGAATAAATCTAAGATGACTTCTCTGCTTAATTTTGGAGAAGCATATCAACGTCAAGCAGGAATGGAAATCAAACCAGAAGTAGATAAAAACCAGGCAGCAAATAAATGTGCCAAAAAACAAAAGAAAGAATATAAGGTGAAGGACCAGATGAGAAGGCAAGAAATGTGGAAAAACCATAAATATATTTGCAAGTATAGAAAACTTCTGGAAGAGCCTCATGTTGATCAAGAATGAACGCAGGAATGGTTAAGGAGAGGAGAATTCAAACCAAGAAATGAAAAGTTAATATTGGCAGCCCAAGATAGTGGGCTACATACACACTGGTTTACAAAGTCCATTGAACATGTGGGAGAAACAGACAAATGTAGGTTTTGTAAAACCGAATTGGAAACAGTCACACACCTTGTTGCTGGTTGTGACATACTAATGGCAGAAGGACTGTATACTGAAGGGCATAATAATCTGGTGAGACTGTTGCACTGGGGATTATGCAACCATTATGGTATCGAAGTGGCTGAAAAACACTGGAAACATGAGCCACAAAGCATCATAGAAAATGATGAAGTTTATATCACATGGGATATTACCAATAGTTCAAACAATAGATCCAAGAAAACTGGATATAGGGTCCAAGAAAAGAAGACAAAAGTAGCATTAATCATTGAAATTGCCACACCCAGTGATTATAGTGTCTTGCGTACAGAGAGACACAAAGTCATAAAATACCAGGATCTGCAGGCAGAAACAAGAGCAATGTGGAAGAAAGATGCCCAGACAGTTCCAATAGTAGTAGTAGGAGCAACAGATCTTATAAAAAAGAATTTACAATCAAATTTAGATATGTTACCAATTCATGTAACCCCATACAAATTGCAGAAGGAATCATTACTGGATACATTGCAGGTTCTGTGAAGAGGACTTTTGGCTGACATCAAAGATCGAAACAATACTAATTTCATGAACTTTAATCATACTTTGACTTAGGAATGGGGTCCATTCCCATCATGGTATTAGAAACCCAAAAGATTTGGAGAAATTAGAAAAGTGAGACATCTCATGGCTCTTAGGACCATAAAATCAAACAGCAATGACAAAGCAAAACACTTACAATCTACCCTCAGCCTCAACTACCTTGCACCCACTCTCCCCCTCCTATAAATATAAGAGGCATGTTGAATCAGTTAATACAGCAATGGGAGGTCCTCAAACATAATAACTGGATTCTGAAGTTTATAAAACAGAAATAAACACTTTATTGCCAAAAATGGCCTTAGATTATTGTCATTGCACCTGTCCCAAGCATCATGTGCATCTTATCCCATCCCTGCTAAAAGATGTATTATCCACAGGAAACATTTCTGTTCGGGGAGTTGGAGGCCTATTTTGAACAGGTATAGAGAGGGTCTTTGACTTTCTTGGACCTGAAAGATAAGCCTTTAGTTATTGATAGTAGTAGGCAGAAGGATTTTCTACTTAGTTGATACATGGTGGTAACAGAATTTGTCCCTGAAAGTACCTGAATCTCTTATGACACTATCCCTTTTGAGATTGATATCGTTTCTGAGGTAGGTGCATTGGCATTCTTGATTCCAAAGAAAACAACACTGTATATCTTTGCATGGATCTTTATCTGTCATTCTGAGACCAGGAGGTTTTGTGGATTATGTTCTTTTGAAGAATTTGGATTATATCTGGTGAAATGATGAAAGCTCCAAGTCTGCAGTCATCAGCAAACTTAGTTGGTAAGAGATCCTTGTCAGACTGGACACCAGCAACATATGTCAAAGAGGAGTGTCTCCCAAACCACTGATGACATGCCTTTTTTTTAGAGAGTGTGACACTATCTCTCACTGTTTGGGTCCTGCCTAAAATCCAGTTTGTTATCTGATGAGTTATATAAAGATAAACATTTTACTGGACTATTACTCAATAATGCCAAAGTGAGGTATAATGTCAAAGGCTTGGGATAAATCAAGCCTGGAAGTGCACACTGAATTGATAATTTTTTAATGGTTCAGTAACTCCTTCAATGAAATTCACCATTTTTTTTAGGTAGGACCTACCTTTAACCTAGTCGGTTGGTTAGGATTGGCTGGGATTAATATCTTATAAACTGCAGGTATCATTCATGCTCTCCGTAATTCTACTACTTTTCAAATGATGCATCTAACACTAATTAGGCTATAATTCCCCAGGTATATGGTAGGGTCATCTTTGTGGTGTGGTATCACTATAGTCATCCTACAGGCCTCAGGCAAATAACAAATGGAGAGACTAACACTGAATAGGTTTAAGAGGGAAAAGGTTAGGCAGTTTTTTATGCCTGCAAGGATATTGCTTGGTACGTTGTCTTATACAATGGAACTAAGGTTTTTTGATTTTAGAGAGGGATTTTAAGACCAGTTATGGAGTAATTATAGGTAATGATATGAACTGAATGGAATGAGGTAGGAACAAGGAGGGGGCAAAGGGGACAAGTTTGGACTAAATTTGTCTGCTAATATGTTTTATGTCTTCTGAGTTAGATTTGGTGGTACCATTGGAGACCAACTTGGTGCAGTAATGTGTATGTTCCTAAGACTCCTGACACATTCAAATGCTATCCAGTTATCTTTGGAAGAGGTGACAATAATACTTGACATTGCAGGTGTTGACCTTATACTTGAGTTATTTCTTTACCTTTTTGACGTCATTTCTACTATGTCATCATTTGAGTTTGTTTCTTATGACCACCTCTTTGTATTCTGCAGTTTGCTGATATTGAAATTGACTATATGGGCTTGTTTCTAAACTCTGCATTGGATTTGTGGCATATGGGGATGTCTTGACACAGGAGTTTATGTAGGAGTATAAATCAGCCTGGTAATGAACAGGTAGGCCTCTCACCCAGGTTGGAAGTTGCCTGGCTCTTGTCCCTACAGATAAACAGAAATTAAATGAAACTAGAATCTTAAGCATTTTCTGCTAAAGTACTTTTTCCTAGAAGACTACTAACTTGATGTGGTTAGTAGTCTAGCCCAGGTCTTCATATTTTCTAATCACCCCCCCCCCCATGTCTATGCTAATGGCTCCACTTGCTTCACCCATTAGACACTTCTGTTTCTCTGTCAGGGTAAGGGCAGGCACCATCCAGCCTGAGCAATAGCCCTTCATACCATTCCCTCCCTGACTGGAAGGCTTAATCAGTCCATTTATTCTCCAGACTGGTGAGAGTAATCTATTAGAGAGTAGACAAGACTGCTGAATGAGTGGTCTTCACTTCAAAATTCCTCTGAAGTTCCTAATCTCTGGAGAAACTGTATTGTGTTGTCTCAGGGAAGCATGCATGACTCCACCTGTATTCCCCAGCCAGTGCGATGCACTGCTTCATAGCAGATATTCAGCAGACCCATTCTCCATGGTTGTAATATCCAGTGTTCCCTGTGGGGGACCCCAAGATGTGAAACAAAGCCATCTCCATTTTCCTAGGACAGGTGAGCTAGTCATGTCATTTCTCTGGTTCTGTCTTTTCCAGTGCCCATATCATTGCTCAAACACAGGTTGTTTGGATAGCTGCCAGGTCTTCATCTCTGTGTGCAGTGGTAATGGGCTGCTCATGCCATTTTTTAAATATTTTTGACCACCAAATCTCCCCCAACTTTCAAACTTTTTTCACCTATAAGATCCATTGTTTCTCTTCCCACGCAGGCAAATAAGGATGTACCAGAAGGAATGCTGTGATTCAGATAAATCAGCCATCATCCCATTGGTATTTTAAGATATGTCTTTGATTAAACCCAGCCTTTTTCATTGTGGCCACTGATAAAAATGTTTACAGTATGAAGACCACCCAGTAAAGAATCCTGCATATCTACTATTGTTAGAAGCCCAAATCCACGCCTTGTTGGGCTCATGCTTCTGAGTCCATGTGCAAGTGAAGTGTACTTCTACCCTTTCTCTGAGTGGGTACTCTTAACCTCCAGACAAAACCCTTACCCCCATGATAGGCAACTCAACATCAGCTCCTTACTCACATCTGATTCAACTGTGTACTCAAGCATATAGGCTGCTAATTTTACCCTAATAATTTGGGTCATGGTAAATGGTCCCTCACTCCATATCATAGAGCCACATTATCTCATGCCATTCTACAAAATAAAAAAGTATGTTAAAATGGCCATAAAATAACAACTTATTATATCTGCTAAAGTTAGCATGTGGCTGTATACTCAAGTTATTCATTAAACTCTTAATGATACCACATTACAGACTAATGCACAGCTTCATACAATGACAAATCTACTGCAAGATTTGCCTGTTTATTACACTCTCATGTATGTTGTTGTTCTTCTTTTGGCTTCTCCTGGTTAGGGGGTCACCACAGTGGAACTCCGGTCCGCTAATGATTGGCAGTAGATTTTTACTGTGCCAAGGTGCCAGCCCGACGCCCAGTCATCAGCTAAGGCACACCCATTCACGCATGTCTTTTGAATGCCACTCGACTGCGGGGAGGACATGCAGACTCCACACAGAAGGCACTCCAGTGGAGAATTGAATGGGAGAACCTCTTGCTGTGAGGCGACAATGCTACCGCTGCACCACCGCGGCTTTCTATACAAAAAAAGTTGTTCCTTTCTTTTCCCTTTTATTACTTTCTTTTACTTTGCATTCCAGTTTGCATTGAAATATTTTTTTTATATGTGGGGTTCAAGGTTGTCATAATGGTTAAGATGGTTACTCATAGACAAAAGTACAGGGTTTGATTCTTAGCTTTGGGTAGGGAAATTTGTCTAGGATTAAAATGTCCCATAAGTTCAGATAGCCAGATATTAATCTTTCACAAAAGATCATTGAATAACATCTTTTATGGATCATAGGATCATAGGAGGTTACTAGGTTAATGATCATAGCCCCCTTACAAGCCTAGTCAAGTTTTACCCTTATTTCAACAACCAGCATTTACCACCACTGTCTAAGAGGGACATAGGTGGAACCCCTAGGGTGAACTTATGGCTACCCATCCAATCATCCAGACTACATTTGAAGAGGGCCAATTAGGTGCTCTGCTTGACATGAAATGTGAGTCTGTTCCAAAGGTGTGGTAACCTCTGGGAGACAAATCTTTCCCTCCAGCAGTTCTATTAACATCACATATCATGTTAAGGCCATTAGAACAAGTAACCTGTGTACCATCTGACTTACAGATATGCAGCATTTCCAGTAAAGCATGGTCAAAGATTGCCTTATATGCAAGGAGGCAGCAATCACCTCTGAGCAGTCTGTATGAAACAAAATAAAGTGACAGTGATTTCAGACAGTCCTCATAGGACAGATGCTGAAGACCTAGAAATTTCCTTTTGAGGAACCTTTGTGGTCTCTCCAATTGCTGCAGGTGCTTGGAAAGATACATACCAAAAGGGGCATTGTGCTCAATTATTGGCCTGATGAGGGAAGAGTACAGGGAGGTTATATCTTCTTACTTTTCTGGAGGCAATGCACTTACTTATGAGATGAGTAATATAGAATGCCTTTTTACCACTGTGAAGACATAGTGATTAAATTAAGGTTGCTGTCAACCTGTGTGCCCAGGTCTCTCAACAAGGAGTACGTACTTAGGGTGTTGTTATTGATCTGGTAGTTAGGAACATCACTCTTACTGAAAGGGATGATTATACATTTTTTTTATTGAGTTTAAGGCCATGACTTTGGCACCAGTCATTTGCTTGTGTAAGACGCTCTTGTAGGATGTTGACATAGTTTGGAGATTCTATGATCACTCCCAGTTTGCAGTCATCAGCAAACTTTGTCAGCCACATACTTTTAGTTTTAGCTTGAACTTTGGAGAAATAGATTCCAAACAGTAGAGATCCCAAGAATGATCCCTGTGGAACACTACTGGATACAGATCTGTTGTGGGAGGTGGATTCACCTATTTTGACTATATGGGTTCTATCAGTGAGCCAGTTAGTGTCCCATCTAATGATATGCTCGTCGATACCTAGCTGAGTGAGTTTGTCAATTATGCCTGAGTGGAGGATAGTGCCAAAAGCCTTGGCTAAGTCTAGATAGGCAGTGTGCACAGATTTCCCCTCATTAAGGGCCTTGGTGACTGTCTCAAAAAAGCCTGCTAGATTTAACAGGCATGATCTCCCTTTGACAAATCCAAATTGAGTAGGATTAAGTGTTTGGAGGTTACCAATGTTTTTGTTGATAAGGTCCATGATAATTCTCTCTATGGCCTTGTAGATAAAGCTAGTCAGGCTAATAGGTCTATAGTTCCCAGGGTCAGAGAAAGCATCACCTTTGTGCAAGGGGATAATGGTGCCCTTTTTTCATTCAGCTGGGACAAAGCCAGTGCTTAGACTATGATTGAAAGGAGTACTCAATGGCATTGCTAATTCTTGTTTGAGCTTATGTAGGATACAGCCTGGGATGTTATCAGGTACCATCGATGCTGTGTTTTTAACCTTAGAGAGGGTGTTCATGACCTGCTCTTTAGAGATACAGGGTAGAGGACAGGTGCTAGGGTTGTCTTGGAGTATGTGTGGCAGAGAAGGGGGAGTGAAGATTTTATAGAACCTGTCAGCTAACAGGTTAGCAATATCCACACGCTTGGTATATGTAGTATCATCAACTACCAGTTCAGCACAAATCTGAGCCTTTCCTTTTAGGTTATGGATGTAACTAAAGAAAGCCTTATGATTATCTTTAGCTGAGGAAATTAATCTGGACTCATAGTTAGCTCTGGAGGACTTCACAAGGAGTCTTACTTGATTGTTTATGCTGAGGAGGGTGTGTTTCCAGTTTGGGGCTCACTCCCTCTTGCTGTTAGAGAACAATTTCTTCCTCTTATTGTAAAGCCTGCTAATGGGAGTTGTCTACCAGACAGGTTTGCTCTTCCTTGAGGAGCTTGTTTTGGTCCTATCAGGTATGGCCATATCAATGCAGTTGTTCAGGTGTTTGTATAAAGCATTTGTGTAGAACTCAGCATAATTACCAGTTACATCTGAAGGAGGAGGTGCAGTGAAGCTATTTATACCATTTCGTAAGAGGTTATAATCTGTTTTGGAGAAGTTTTTTTAGTTTAGTTTGTGCTACGGGGGGCAGGTGTGATAGTAACTTTGAATGAGACTGTTTTGTGGTCAGATCTCACCAATGGAGCATTTTTAATAGCAATGGGGATGCCTTGTTCTCAAAGCACATGTCCAAAATTTTGAACTCAATTCCCCAGCCCATTCTTTGCACAGCCAACCCCTTCATATTCAAAATTTTTCTCAAGGCCCATTTGACTAAAAACTGGCTATGTTCCTGCTCAAAACCAGGCTGACTTCTCAGTAATTTTTAGCACTGTTTCATTTTACATTTATTCCACTTTAATGTTTATATTTTCTGACTCTTTCCTTTGGAACCTATCTCCAGCTTGCTGCTGTATATTTTTATTCTAATTGTTTAATCTGGTAAGACTACCACCCCACCCCTTAAGTAGAAATACATTAATTCTTTGGCTTCTGATGTGTTGCACTCAATGACCACAATTATAATGTGTAATATTGTGACTAACAGTCATTACTGCATTATTGTATTTCTGGTGCTTGTTTTTGTTTACTATGTAGCCTGTTACTTTTTTTACAATTTATTGTACTACTGTCTGCTATGTAACTTGTAGCTTTTCTCCCTGGATCTCCACTGAAATGGGCCTTTTTTAGGCTCAGTTGGACACTCCTGCAAAACAAATGTAAAACAAATAAAATAAAATAAATAAATTGCTTCAGTTTTTCATTTAAATGGTTGTTTATGTTTTGGCCTTGTTTTAAGTCTCATCTTGTTCAGTTTTAGAACATGCTCACTGGTTATTTATTTTGTTTTATTTTTGCAGTTTTGGGTTATAGCATTTAATGATTATACTGTCATTTTTTAAATGTATTGCAAAAAGCTTCTGGAATTTAAGCACTATAAAAGTGGAAGCCGAACGACACAACAACTATAAAAGTATGAACTTGATATTAAGAAATACACGAGGAATAACCATCTCTGTTATGCTCATCAAGTTCATAGGTTCATAGGTTTCATAGGTTCATAGGTTGGTACTAGGCTATCAGCCCTAGGGCCTATACAAGCCTAGCCATAACAATTCCCTGGCTATTTCTTCCCACATTATTTACTTTCCTGGACCCCCGTCTAGCAGGGTGACTGACGTGATCCCTGGGGTGAATTTCCTTTCTCCCATCCAGTCGTCAAGGATCCTCTTGAAGAGGTCCAAAGAGGCACTCTGCTTGACATGTATGGGCAATCTATTCCAGAGTCTGGGAAGTCTCTGGGTCAGGAACCTATCCCTCCAGCATGTTTTGTTTATTGTGATGACAAGGTTTAGATCCCTGGAGCGTGTAGCTCTGAGGGATTGGGATTTCTTTAAGTGTAGCATGTCCAACAGCTCTGGGTTTGACATGGCCTTGTATGTTAAGCAGAGATCGCCTCTGAGTAGACGATATGCGACAGAGTATAGCTGGAGTTTTTAAGGCGGTCAGCGTGGGGCATCTGCTTTAGGCCTGTGATTCTTTTAGTGAGGTATTTCTGAGGCCTTTCCAGTTGTTGCAGATGTCTTGAGAGGTACATACCAAATGGGGCATTGTATTCTATAATGGGTCTAATGAGGGATGAGTACAGTGGGACAATGACCTCCTTTTTTCTGGATGAAAAGCCCTTCGTGATGAGGTGTGCCACATAGAAGGATTTCCTGACTGTTGTGGCGATGTGGTTATTGAAGGTGAGACCACTGTCCACCTGTGTCCCTAAGTCTCTTATCACACTTTTTGTGTTTAGTGTACTGCCACCTATATGGTAATTCATGGATACATGTTTTTTCCCAGAGGGGATAACAATACATTTCTTGGCATTGAGCTTGAGCCCATGGCTCTGGCACCAAGCATCTGTTTCTGTAAGGCCCTTTTGTAGAGTATCCACATCATTTGGGTATTCACTTTACCAGCAGTTTGCCACATATGTTTATGACTATGAGCTGTTAGAGCTGCACTCTGCAGGCTGTCCAGTGAATGATTTGCACAACCTCTATTTGCCTACTGTGTGACCGAGCAAGTCACTTAAACAGATGTTTGTCCTGGTTACTCCTGAAAAGGGTTTTCATTGGGCTTCCCTGATTAACATTTTTTGCTTCATGCTGTCAAATTCATGTCACAGTAACACATATTAAAACACTGAACTGGGTTTCACATTCTTTTGCCTTTATCATCCAGTGCATGTAAGCTGGACATAGCTGACTAAATTAAAATTAAAAAAATGAATAAATACATAAATACATACATAAAAGAATAAATCATTGTCATACCTTCTATGTGCTATCTGTCACATTATATAAAGTACTTTACCGGACTTTACAAAACCAAACTGTAAGTGTTGAACATATTTTAACTTGAAAAGAAAATTATTTTTTTCCTACAAAATCAAGACTCCCTGTATGCTTATTCCCAAAAAACATTTTAATATTTGTCATACAGGTTTTCCTTTTGCTTATCTCTCTTTAACAGTCCTGTTTCCCACTTAGCTGTAACAAATCATCATGCCCAGCATAACTGTTAGTGTTTCTCAGAAAGGAATTCCATTTAAAATGTTGTGCTTCATTTATCTCAGTACAAGCCATATGCTGCTTAACAAATCTCCAATACAGCTGCACCCCAAAGTCTTAACATAATATAAAGCTGCTTTGTGAATGTAACCCTTCTGCCACTAAAATATTTTATTAAGCTGTTTTAGTGGTTTAAGGCAGACTTATATGTTTTGGTTAGAAATGCTATGAAAGTTTATATTTATTTACACAGCAACGCCATATTTATATATCACTTCTGCAAATACTGTCAACCTAGGATGTTACCTATGATAGTAGGTATGCATTGCTGAATCCTTTACTAAATGTTCACTGTGCATTTGGATTGATTGTAATTTGCTTTTGTTAATGATGTTACCGCCTTGTGCTCTGTATCTGTGTTGTGCTTGAAACTGATCCCTCAGTGATCAGTATAGTACCCTAGTTAACAAATTAATCATATTAAATAAAAACAAAATTAGTAAACCAGTAAACAAACAAGCAAGCAAACAAACATCACTGTAAAACCTCTATGAAGTTTTCCTGATGAGTATCTTTAGCTGATAGGCTGTTAAAATATGAAATACCATAGCATACCGTACCCCAGTTTTTGGAGTTTCTTTAAGTAAAAATTAAAAAAAAAACAGTGCATACTTTTACACACACAGTGTTTCCTTAGGTATTTGTTTTTACTGTGGTTTTCAAAATGTCATCAATAAGCTGATCTTGTTTTTGTAATGATAACTAGAGTACTGATAAGGTATATATATATATATATATATATATATATATATATATATATATATATATATATATATTTATATATACTAGCAAAGTAACCCTAAATTCTACTATATGAGCCACATGCAGGAGTCATGCTACCTTGCTACTTCATGCCATAAGAAACTTTACATAAAAAATAACTGCATGACTTATCAGAATATGCCACTTCCACTATGAGTGGATGAAAGCGAATGCACCAGGGATCAGAATCTCCGAACTGCATTTGCCCAAAGCAGCCTGTCAGAAAACACTTTATAAAGTAATTTTGTAGGGGGCATCCCTGAAGCGGGGGGCAAGTACCCCACCCCTCCAAACTTATACATACCAAATCCACAGTTGTACCAACTTGAAAAAGGTGAACATTTCCCAGAAAGGGATCACTTCCAGCACAACTCGCCAACATTGATTTCCTATGGAGGAACTTTGATCATCGGCGAGGTGAACCTCAGGCATTTGAAGCTTGAGCATTCAGTCTTTTTCCACCAGGAAGATACCTGCATATGCCATAATTCTTGAGATGCTGCAATGCTTTACAACTTGATGGAAATAATATTAATAAAAAAATGAAAAACTAAAATTCCTTCTAAAATAATCATAGTAGACATGAGTTACTGTAGTATTTATGAGTTCTAACCATAGTGGTTTGTCACTTTTGCTTTATTTTTACAGCCAAAATTAGCCAAGTGAGAGCAACTGCCATAATACCTACACCACTTTCCCCACTTTATACAATTAGTGTAGGTGTTGAATCAACTCTCACCATCTCTCCTAACTTCTTCAGCCATCATGTCTGACTATCATATGCCTTGTCTCACAAAATATACTCATTCATGAATATTTAAACATAATCAGTGCCATGGCTGTGGGTTCTATAGTAGTTATACAAGTGTGTTTGAGTTTGTTTTTTCTTTTTTGTTTAATTTATTTATCCACTAACTAGGTAAGTGAACTGGTTCATCTCTATTTTCAGCCAATATATGCACACACACACACACACACACACACACACACACACACACACACACACACACACACACACACACACACACACACACAGATAAACAGATATGTGTGTGAATTTACAGTACAGACAGCATATTTTTAGAGAGGTAGAAAAAAAGCAATAAAATGGGAAAGTCTCCACAGAGGTGGAATGATATGCAGACAGTGCCCCAAGATTAACCACAGATAACGTTTGAACTCCAAAACTAAAAGCTATGAGAAAATGTTTTAAAGTGTATTGGTCATGTTCTCATGCATATTTGTTTTATAAAAAAAAAATCTGTCCTTGCTACATTCCTCATGGTAAAGTTGCAAGTGGTTTTGCAAAAAATGAAGATTATAGTCTATCTGATTTTTTTTATTTCATTATTTTTCTCAATAACCACACCTGCAACATGAAGTCACAGCAGGTATTGCAAAATTATTTAAATACAATGGCAAAACAATGTGAGTAATCAAAACAACATATACCTACAATACAGCAGCTTATTATTTATACAGTGGTTTCAGTATTAAATCACCACATGCACTAATTTGCAACGTCAGATCAAGTTAATAGCTTGTTTTTGAAGGATGTAAGAAACTTTCACTGACGGATTTATCATGGAAATACTATATCCTAGTCATTACTTTAGGTAGTGAAGCATTATGCACTCATTATTTCATAATGTCATAGTAGGGATTTTCAGCTCTGGAAAAAAAGGGTTGTCCTTATCAACAGAATAAAATACAAAAGAAACACACTTTTTGCACCCAAACTGTACACGTTGGTAGTATATATATTAGGGTTGTCATGTCCAACTCCAGTTTACCTCACATTGTAGTGAACACATTTTAATCACAAAACTACCATAATGCCTGCTGATATGAAGCTGCAGTGGTTTAGTGCAGAAAATACTTATTTCTCCCTTCCAGATCTTTCAAATCCATCTGGGCTAACAGCTGTCACCAGTTCTTTTGTTTTAATTATTATACCAGTTTTGAATGAAATAGGTCAACAAATTTAGTTCTAGAATTTGATGTGAAAGTTTGCCTGGCAGTTAGGTCAGAGATGTCAGGCTTTATTCTGTTAAAAAGCTGCTTCCGGTTGTCCAAGGTTTGATTTTCTTAGTCTGTCATGTGACTTTGAGGAAGTGGTATCAGTCTGAGTCTAAAAAGACCTTTGTAGATCAGTGTTCTACTCCCATTCACACATAGATAGAAAAAAATATGCAATATGAAGAGAAAGCTTGTGTACTTTGCATTTACAAAATAACATAGGTGACTCTTCCTTGAATGCAGGCTTGCATGTTTATAGGATCATACTAGGTGATCTATTCTTGTAAACCATTTTAAGCCTTATCAATTTTCTTTAGTGAGAATAAAACCCAATAGGCCTTGTTCTAGAGGTAAACACCTTAACTATTTTGTCAACATCTGATATAGGAGTACAGTTTCACATTCTTTTCTGTCAGGTGTTTACAGCAGAATTCATGACTAATCATTGTTTTACAGTCAGGTACCTTAAATGAACTGACTATTTGGGAAAGATATTTTGCAATGACAGTGTAAAACAAGATGGTTCATTTTGGACATGTATAAATGTGGACTGAAAGATTAGGGGTGAATTAATGGGTCCACTTCAGTTTATTGAACTGCATATGGTTTATACCATACGATTAATGTTCTGAAAATCAAACTGTTTTAAGTAAGATTGCATTACACTGAGGGTTGGAGAATTTTCCCTTTTCCCCCATTGCAGTGCAGTCTCAGAGTTGGTATATATAACTAGCTGGAGGTATGGAGGCGCATGGGCCATTGCAAAAACACAGTTTTTGGCCCTTCTGTATTTTGTCATATTTCAGAATGTCAATTAGGTGATCTTGACCATATGCAATTTGACATCCTAAAATGTCCATGTTGTAAATTACATCTGAATTAGAACTACTGTACTGTTTTACTTAGTTTAGGAGCCAGGTGAAAAGTTATTTGTTAACCAAAGGAATGACATAAATTTATAGTCAAACGTGTGCAGATAAGTGATTCTTTAGAAAGCAGATACTGGCATGAGATTCACAATCCTTTGCTTTTAAAGCATGAACTGCATTTCTCTTGGGGATTATTACTGGGAAATGCACACAGGGTGAGTGTAGTCTGTGCGTGGGTAGGCAGTTATGAATCAGCTCAAGCTTCAGTACTTTTTCACCCTACTGGGAAATATCATATGGTTTATTTCCAACTAGAATACTCAGAGTCAATTCAAATTGTTTCATTTGCATTCACTTGCATGAACTAATGCTCATCACAGGTCAGTCAGCACTATTTACCCACTGAATTTAAGGGTCTGTTAAAAACATTTTCTAAATTAATTGAGTTTTTTGTAAACATTACTCAGATATTAGGATATAGACACTAACTTAGCTAGGTCATATCACACTTTAACATAAAATACTCCTATTGTTAATTGATAGTGTTATATTTTCTGCAGTTTTTAATTCATATGTGCAGATTCTCAATACTTGCAAAATTCATTGTGTTTTTCATAAAGCTAGCACTTGCATATGGGTTTATTTTGAGTTTTGGACTGGCTACCTATATAAGCAAGACCATTTTTATTGCAATTCCCTTGCCTATAAATTAATGTAGCCCAACTACTGTTCCCTCTTACAGGCCAAACTTTGGCATACATTTCTTACATACTTTCTGTGGACAGAAAATGAACAAACACTTACACCACACAGATGTAAATGCAGTTTCACCAAGGAAGAGAAAGGAGTTTGAAATGTATCCACATAGCACTAAATTTCCTTTTAATAAATCTCAGAAACACAGATAAGTATACCACCTTTAGAGAAACTAAGATACCATTTAAAAGAGGAAAATAAGTATTATATGAAATGCAGACTGTGGTTAACTAGATTCACCTAAATTACAACACAACTTTCACAAATTAATGCAATTTACAGGAAGATATCTAGGTTGGGTATTCATGCGTAAAATATTACAAAACAATGATTATAAGCACTGATAAGTTAACTACTGTTTGTACAGCTAGGAATATTTAACAATGTATTGCTGCTATAGCCACCTTGCATTTATACTTTCATTGGAACAATTTTTTTCATTCCTCTTTGCAAATATATTGGTATGATTATATCAACTAAGGTCAAAAAAGAAAATCACTGAACATGAAATGGGCAAACACAAGAGCCCAAATGCAAAAAATATCAACCATGCAAACAGTGAATGGCAAAAGACTGAAACACGATTTAGAACCTGGAAAACATCAAGCTAGGCAACTTCAACTACCCCTCCATTAACTGGGAAAACTACGCATGTAAAAATACACTTGCGCAACATTTCCTAGAGTTCATTAATTCTAATGCCCTGTTCCAGCTCGTTCTTATCCCAACTAGAGGTAGCAACATCCTTGACCTGGTCATTACTAACATGGGCAACCATTGCTCTACACCAATAGTCAGCTCCTACCTGGTTAGATTGGACCACAAACTAACCACCTTGGAATTCCACATCCCTCGCACCCCCCGCAAAGGTAACCACCATGAAAAACTTCTTCAAAGCTAACTTTGGCCCCTAAAAACAGACGTGTCTAACTTCAAGGCACCCATGCAAATAGAGAATGGCTGTATGACCACCGAATCATATACCAATGCACTGTACAAACACGTACACAAATGCATGGATCTTGCCATACCCAATAGAACCAAGGCGTTCTCCTCCAAAAAATGGAAGCCTGTCTGCTGGTCCCACATAAACAAGCTATACAACAGAAGAAGGAAACTGATGCAGAATAAGGTGAAGTCCCAAGACTGGAAAAAACTCCCTTATCAGCCTCAACAAAAAGTTGAGATCCCTCATCAAATCCTTTAAAAACAGCTATGAAAACAGAATTGCAGCAGATAGTAAAGACAACCACAAGGCTTTCTATAGTTATGTAAAGAATCCCCACAACAATACCCAGATTTGCTCTGAGCTACTGCACAATGGTACCTCCTATACCAAGCCAACAGGTATTGCCAGTATGCTGGCTGACAGATTCAGTGCCAACTTTACCCCTCCCCCCAAAGGACCGATCACAATACCAGTAGACTGCCAGGCACCCAGTATTACTGCTGCACAGGTTACAACAGCACTGTACAAGGCCAAGAATATAGCTTTTATGGGTCCTGACAATATCCCTGGCTGTGCTCTACATGAACTATAGAGTGAACTGGCACCACACCTGTGTGCCCTGTTCAATCACAGCCTCACCTCAGGCTTTGTCCCTACTGACTGGCGCACTGCTACAGTCATCCCTGTCCACAAAGGAGTAGCAACTACTGACCCTGGGGACTATCGCCCCATTAGCCTGACAAGCCTGATATGCAAAGCTATGGAACACATCATCATGGACCCAATAAACAAGGATATAGGGAATCTCCAAACTCTGGATGCCACACAGTTTGGTTTTGTGAAGGGTAGATCATGCCTGCTCAACATGGTCGACTTCTTTGAGCCAGTCACCAGAGCTGTGGATGAAGGCAAGGTGGTTCATACAGCCTACCTTGATCTGGCCAAGGCTTTTGATACCATTCTCTACTCAGGAATCATAGAAAAACTCATTAAGCTGGGCATCAACCCCTATACCACTAGGTGGGTTGCAAACTGGCTCACAGATAGAACCCACAGTGTGAATGTAGCTGACTCCAAGTCAGACTGCTGACTAGTCATGAGTGGAGTCCCACAGGGTTCGGTTCTGGGTCCTCTCCTGTTTGGTATCTACTTCTCTGAAGTCCAGGCCAACTCAAAGGGACTCTGGCTGACAAAGTTCACAGATGATTGCAAGTCGGGAGCTATTATTAACTTCCTAAGTGATGTTGACATCCTACAGAATGACCTCATTGAGACCAATAACTGGTGTCAGAACCATAGCCTTAAGCTCAATACCAAAAAATGCATCATCATCCCCTTTGGGAAAAACCTGGTTCCCATGAATTACCACACTGATGGTAGTCCACTGAACACAGAAGGCATTATAAGAGATCTGGGAACACAGGTTGACAGCAACCTCTCTTTTGATCATCACATTGCCACTGTGGTCAGAAAATCCTTCTATGGGGCACATCTCAGTACTAAGGGTTTTGCATCCAGGACAAAAGAGGTTATTGTCTCCCTCTACTCTTCCTTCATTAGGCCAATCATTGAGTACAATGCCCCATTTGGCATGTACCTCGCTAGACACCTGCAACAAATGGAGAGGCCTCAAAAAGTACCTCACAGAGAGGATCCTGGGTCTTAAACACTTGTCCTATATGGACAGACTCAGAAAACTCCAACTATTCTCTGTCTCATATCGCCTACTTAGAGGTGATCTCTGCTTGAATTACAAAGCCATGTCTGACCCAGCTCTGTTAGAAATGCTACATCTAAAGAAATCCCAATCCCTCCACACCACACACTTCAGAGACCTCAACCTCATTACCACAATTAATAGTACATGCTGGAGGGGACAGGTTCATAACCCAGAGACTGTCCATGCTATGGAATAGACTTCCCATACATGTCAAGCAGAGCACCTCGCTGACCCTCTTCAAGAGAAATCTTGATGAGTGGATGGAAAACAGAAAATTCACCCCGGGGATCACTCCAGTGGCTTTACTCGATAGAGACACTGGGAACTAAGGTTTGGTGGCACTATGCCTGCGTAATCCTATGGCTAGGCTTGTAAGGGCCCCAGGACTATTAGCCTAGTACACACCTATGAACCTATGAATCTATATTTTATGCAGGGTTCAAGATCTCTCAACACCCCCACTAGTTTTCATATAGCGATTCTGTGGTCACATAACAGTAAAGAAAGGACATATTCACAGTTGCCTGCTTTACCTCAGTCTCAAGGCAGCTTCCCCTTCCAAAGGTTACTCAGCACAAAAATCAGAATGATACTATAAATATAACACATTCTGCAATATAAACTAAAACAGCTGCTAAAAATCACTAATAAATAAAACTATACCTACCTTTAACCCAGCCATGCATTATTCACCCAATCGTTGCTCACACAAAACATCTCTCATACAATAATGCTATACAATAATGCATTCTTTAACTTTCACAGCCATACATAACAGCTCAACTTTTGTGTAGTCAATTAAATTGATTGCACACATCTGAGTATACTCCTGAAGTTATTGCATAAGATCTAATGTGTCTGTGTGCTTGGTTTATGCTTGTGAGCTGCCATAATTACTGAGTGGAAGAGCATTTGTGTGAACAATGATTTGGGCAAATTCCAGTCTGTCAACAAAGGTAAGTGTTTGGACAGGGAGTTTGTGTGTGACTGTGTATGTTTTAGGGTTAGGGTAATGGGATGTATTTAGTGTGTATGTATGTGTGAAAGTGTTCTAGGGTTAGAGTATGGTAGTTAAGGGGTAGATTTAGTGTGTGTGTGTGTGTGTGTGTGTGTGTGTGTGTGTGTGTGTGTGTGTGTGTATGTGTGTGTGTGTGTGTGTTCATGGTGAGTGCCTGAGATGTCTTTTGTCATGCATGTTAACACTAACTCTAACCTTGACCCTTATCTTAACCATAACCCTAACCCTAACATACAGCTTATCTTAAAAAGCCCTTTTTATAACACTAACCCTGTTCAGACAAATTTCAGCTGGCTGACTGTGTTGTAGGGTTGTAAGTAGTACATCTAATAGGAAAATGTGTTTCCTTTTTTTTGATGTGTCTGTGCATCAATTTGTTGCATTGCCACCATAATAAATGGTTGATATGTTTTGGTCGAAGTTTCTTGTGTTAATCATGAGACAGCTTGACCATTCATTACAGAATCACTATTTGAAAGTATTATATAATTCTATTGTCTTATTTTATGGATTACTACCTATATTTGCAACTGTGTCTGAACATGGTCCATGGATCAGTCTACATACTCACTTAGCAAAGGACCAATTAACCGAATATGCCATAAGAAAGGTTATGCAACTAATAATACCTGAATAATTAACCGAATACGCCATAAGAAAGGTTATGCAACTAATAATACCTGAATAATTACCCGAATACGCCATAAGAAAGGTTATGCAACTAATAATACCTGACAGGATGTGCTTTGAGACTTGATGCTCACAGGTGGGGGCCCATTGCCTTTAGAAGGTTTATTATTGCTAATGACTGTCCTGCCATGCTAGAGGGTGAACTTACCCTTTTGAAAATGTAATCTATTTCTTAATGATAAGACTATTCTCTGTCTCTCTCTACCTTCTTCAATTACTAAAGCTGGGGTTCCAGATGGGGTCTTTTTTTTAAAGTCAAATTAAACTTTATTGTCATTTAGAACTACACACATGTAGCCTATAAATGAAATTTCAGGCATCAGCTCAATTTTTGAGATTACAAAGGAAAGTGAAAAAAAACATGCAAGTAGAGGAATAAACATAACTAACAAAAACAATACTACTCCCAATACACACAAGAAAGAGCAAAGATATTTACTGACACTCATATACAAAAAGAATACCCTTCCCTGAGTTAAATTGACTACCCTATTTAAAGTAATACAAAGCACGCTACAGATTGAAATGCCTAAGTTATTTGTCTAATATTGCACTTGAGTGAGTTAAACAATACTGACTATGGATATAATAAATAAATATTGCACTTACTTGGAATACATTGAAGTATATATTGCACAAATAAATAAAAATTGACTTATTATGTGCCCAGACTCCTGGGACTAGTGCCCGAGTTCAGAAGTTTAATCACTGTTGGGTAAAAACTGTTACTGAATCTTGTAGTCCTGCAGTAGATGTTATGATATCTCCTGCCTGACCAGATGCTTAAACAGTCCATGTGCAGGATACGTGTTGTCCTTTATTATTTTGTCTTCATTAGGTTATTTATTTATTTATTTATTTATTTATTTATTTATTTATTTATGTATTACTTTCCAATGGACATTAAAAAGCAAAATACAATAAAACATTCAGAAAAGAAGTGAAAAGAGAGCACCTAGCTAAGACAAACTTATGAGACTGCTTCAGGGATTAGGGATAGCACAACAACTTAACTTACACAATGAAAACAAACGTTGCTAACTTTTCTTAACCACTAGTAGGATTATCATATCTTGTATGCACATATGTAAATGTATCTGACACATTGCATATGCTAAGATATATCGTCATCCTTTATTTGCATTTGCACTAATCATTCAAGTTACTGGTTTATATTGTTATCATATTTGCTGACAGTATTGCATATTTATCAGAACTCTTAAACCTTTGTAGTTACATTGAATGTATGCAATTGCTGATGTTTTGTAAAGCCACTTAAATACCTACACTGTCTGAGTCCATGTTGTTGCTGAAAAGAGTCAAACTAACCAGCACACCCAAATGTTTAACAAAAGAAATAAATAAATAAAAAAGTGAAAATGATATCTTTAATTTGTATCTTAATTCTAAGCTAATAATGTTTGCTGAATGGTTGGTGTTATTGCTCTCTAGGGTGAGTACTCAGGCCTGGATTCACGAACGCCTGCTCATTGAGCAAAGTGAGTCTATATTAGTTCACCGAAAGTTATCTTCAGTGAACACCTCTTCATGGACACATATTCAGTGAAAATCACTTCTGCAATTTGCTGAATTTTCCAAGGGCAATGAAGTAGTTGGCCAACTACACAACTTTGCCCTTTTCCCCACTATAGTTCATAGGTTCATAGGTTCATAGGTTCATACTAGGCTATCTGCCCTAGGGCATTTATAAGCCTAGCCAGAATGTGTTTGGCTTTCGCCACCCATTTTAAATTAATTTTTCTATGCCCTTTTTCGAGGTTAGCATACTGTGCCTCTGTCTAACAGTGACACAGAAGTGATACCCGGGTTAAACCTACGATCTTCCATCCACTCATCAAGATTCCTCTTGAAGAGAGTCAGTGAGGGACTCTGCCTAACCTGGACTGGGATTTTATTCCAGAGTGAAGGGAGCCTCTGGGTTATGAATCTGTCCCTCCACCATGTCCTATTTATTTCAGTGCTGAGGTTCAAGTCTCTCGAGCACGTAGCTCGAAGGGATTTGGATTTTCTGAGGTGCAGCATGTCCATTAATTCCAGGTTGGACATGGCTTTATACGTCAGGCACAAATTGCCCATGAACAAGCGGTATGCCACTGAGTAGAGCTGGAGTTTCTTTAACCGGGCAGCATATGGCATCTGTTTGAGCCCTTTGATCCTCTTGGTGAGGTACTTTTGGGGTCTTTCCAGTTCCTGCAGGTGTCTGGTAAGGTACATCCCAAAAGGGGCATTGTACTCAATTATGGGCCTGATGAGGGATGAGTAAAGAGGTGCGATGACCTCCCCTGATCTAGATGTGAATCCCTTCATGATTAGGTGGGCTATATAAAATGTTTTTCTAACCAATTTGGCCACGTGGTTGTCAAATGAGAGACTGCTATCAACTTGGATGCTTATGTCAGCTGGAGAGCCGATTATGGTGCCCAGTTTGCAGTCATCTGCGAACTTGGTCAGCCACAGTCCTTCCGTGTTGGCCTGTACCTCCGAGAAATATATACCGAACAAGAGAGGTCCCAGGACTGAGCCTTGTGGGGCGCCACTTGTGATCTCAGAGTTGGCATATATACTTAGGGTGGGTTTGATTAAGTTACTTGTGGGTTCTTTTGTGTTGAGTGGCAATTGTTTCATCACCCTTGGAAAATTCAGTTTATTGCTGAAGTGATTTTCACTGAATACCTATCAATAAAGCGGTGTTCATTGAAGATAAATTTTGTCGAACTAATATAGACCCAGCTAAGCTTGTGTGAGCAACAAGTAGCATTGAGCAAGCAGTTTGCTTTCACTAAACAATAGTGCATGTTGTGGCTGGCTGCAAAAAATGGGCTAGCAACCAAATATGCTAATAACCACATAATCATACAGGGCCCATGCTAATGAACCAAAAAATCATGGCAGAGTGATTCAGAAACTTATAAAATGCATGCTAACATATCACGCTCACTTTAGCTCTGTATTCTAACACATGCTGGAATGCCACAGGAAAACTAAAATAATGTTAGCCATTATAAATCTGTATGTGCAACAGGCATTCGTACAAGGTGCTGCTGCAGTTGCCAGACCATAGCCTAGAAGGTGTAGGGTATTCAGGGCACATTGGACCTACCATGGATTACATGAAACAGACATACTGGAGTGCTACAGGATGGACAAGGATACTATACAACAAATGGCGGACAGCTGCTGTCCTCACCTGAGGCCCCATAGGAATCATGGCAAAAAGCTGCTGTCCTCACCTGAGGCCCCATAGGAATCATGGCAAAACTATCCCAGTGGATATTAACATATGTGTAACTTTGAATAAACTACCTAGAGGGACACTGACAATGGACACAGTTGGGATTTCACAGGCCTCTACCTCAAGAATACTCCATCAGTTCCTAAATGCAATATTGTATGATGTGGGGGATCATATTTGGTTTTCATATACCTCAGAGAAGAGAGCTACCACCATGAAACATTTCTGTATCATAGCCTATTTCCTTGAGGTACTGGGGGCCATAGACTATAACCACATTGAAATAAAGCCCCCACCAGTTGAACAGGGAAGGAGGTACATAAACAGAAAAAGCTACCATGCCATCACCTGTTAGGTCATGTGTAATGAACAAGGTGACATCTCTAGTGTGTGTGCAGATCACCCTGCCAGTTTTCACAGCTCCCACATATATATTTATTTATTTTATTTGACATTTGTTTACTGGGAGAGCCCGACTGGACAACTGGGGTCCATTTTCAGCAGAAGCCCGAGGAGAAAAGCTCCACAAAGCATAATACTAACAACATTTAGTAGTAATAGTTACATATTACAGGATTTAGTATATAGACATCAGTTAGTAAAGTATTACAGAGTTAAAAGAAAGTTGAAAAGAACTATATTAAAACACAGGAGGTACATTACAAGTTGGTTGCATTGTGAGCATATCATTAGAGCATCAAAAAGAAAAAGAGAGACATGTATAGTATTTACAAAGAGCATTGAATGTGCACATATTTAGTTAGTTAGTTAGTTAGTTAGTTAGTTAGTTAGTTAGTTAGTTAGTTAGTTAGTTAGTTATTGCATTTGTTTTCCGGGAAAGTCCACTGGGCCTGAGATGAGCCCAGTTTCAGTGGAGGCCAGGGGAGAAAAGCTCCACATTTAATTACATACAGAGAAATTATTACACAAACAGTACAGAGTATATAAGACAGTAGAAGCACATTAACATGATAATGCTGACATAAAATAACATTGATAAAGACATTGTATAAATTCAGTAACAACAGTAAAGGATTGTCTACTATCATGATAGGTTGGTTGTTAGGAAAGGTTTATCTATATAAGTAAGAGTGATAGATTTAGGAAGCAGTTAGTTTAAGGGGTAAAGAAGGTGATGGAAGGCTTAAGATAGGGATAACACAGGTTAAGTAAACAGCAAAGTGTAATAGGTAAGATTGAGAAATGGAGAAGATAGGTTAGTTATTTAGTGAATTGCAGTAAAGAAGAGTAGGATCAGAAAGGGGTCAGGTTTTGAGGTTGTCAGTAGGGGTGCAGGTGCATAGTCAATGTGAGGAGAGATGGAGTTTAAGGGATTTTTTAAATGCTGTGAGATTTAGGGTGGACCTGAGTGAAGGAGGAAGATTATTCCATAGCTTGGAGACGGTAAATGAATACAGCATTTGGCCGGCAGAGAGCTTAGGTTTATCTGTGTTTAATAGCATTTTGTTTTCTGATCTCAGGTGCCGATTAGGATGGTACATGGTCAGAATGTGGGAGAGGATGGGGAGGCTGCTGGATGGTGGATAAGTTTATGGGCAGTAGTAAGTTGTGGGTATGTGAGGTGATGAGGGAATTCAAGCCAATTTAACTGATGTAGTGCAGAACAGTGGTGGATGGAGAATTTAGCATTTGTAGCAAATTTGGGAACTTTTTTGCAGCACATGTTGAGTTTAGTTTTCAGAGAGGACTGAATATTGGTACAGATGGGGGCACCATATAAGAGAGTTGGAAGCAGAAATGATGAGGCTAGGGCCTTTTTAGCAGATAAGCTAAGAAAGTAGTTGTGCCTATAAAGGGCTCCTAGTTTTTGCTGGGTTTTTTTTTTGATGTTATTATAGATATGAAGGTCAAAGGATAAGTTTCCGTCAATGGTGACACCAAGTAATTTGGTACTAGGAACAACTTCTATAATAGTATAATTTTGGGGCATTAGTTGCATTCACAAGAATTTCAAGTGAATGTGTGATGTTGAGCACATCACTTACACATAAGAGGCTTAGGAAGCAGTAGTGATTCTGTGTATTGAGGGCTTAAGGTGGGCCATTGCAGTTGCATAGCCACTTTGTGAGAAGGTGTGATTTAAGGAGTTTTTTGAAAGTGGAAGATTTGTTTTGTAGTCTGATATCAGGAGGAAGGCAATTCCAGGTATTAGCTACTTTGTTAGGGAAGAGGGATTCCCCAAAGCTGTTTTTACATGGCAGTTTTTCTATCAGGGTCTTTATTAGTGGAGTGTAATTGTCTATTTGAATTGTAGAAGTTTAGTAGGCCAGATAGGGTAGGGTTTTTTTTCTGGATAGTATAGTATTTTGTGTGGTAGGTTGAGTTGGTGGAATCATAATACGATGTGCAGTTTGAGACAGTGTAGGGCAAGTAATGGTTGGCAGTGTTGGGAGCGAGATTTGGCTTTGGTAGCAAATCTGGGAATTTTGTGGTTGCATGTAGAAAGTTTGTTAAGGTCAGTCTTATTTAGATTTGTTAGTACTGGAGATGCATAACGTAATGTAGATAAGAGATGGGTTCTGGTTATAGCAATTCTAGATTCGGAAGTAAGGTACATTTTGGAGTGTATGGTGTCCCTAGCTTTTTGTGAAATTTGGAGATAGTCAAGGATATATATTTGTTGAATCATAGTTGTTGGTCTATTGTGCTCCCTATTAATTTGACCTCAGGGACTAGAGTGATTGGGGGTCTTATTGGCTGAGAATATGGAGAAGGTAGTTAGGTCATTAGTCTTTGTTGGGTGAAAAGTATGAGTTGGGTTTTGTTTGAGTTCAGTATCAGTTGTCATAGGATTATAGGGGGTTACTAGGCTATAGGCCCTGAGTCCCTTATAAGCCTAGCCAAGGGTTTAGCCCATGTTTAGACAAATTAGCATCCAATGGCTCTGTCCGTCAGGGACATGGGTGGAATCCCAGGGGTGTATTTTCAGTTTCCCATCCAGTTATCCAGGTTGCACTTAAAAAGGAGTAAAGAGGTACTCTGCTTGATGTGGAGAGAGAGTCTATTCCATAGATGAGGGAGTCTCTGGGACACAAATCTGTCCTGCCAACAAGTCCTATTAATGTCACAGACCAGGTTGAAGCCACACATGCAGGTTACTCGAGTGGAGCTTGACTTGCGGATATGCAGTAGTCCCATCAAGGCAGGGTCCATGATCACCTTGTATGCCAAACAGATGTCACTTCTGTGGAGTCTGTATGAAATTAAGTAGAGGTTAGGGCTTTTAGCCTATCTGTGTAGGGTAGATTTTTGAGGCCCTGGATTCTCCTGGTGTGGAACCCCTGGAAGCAACATGGTGGTCAAAAGTGGGTGCCCAAATCCCTCACGACTGATTTCATGCTTAGGTCATTGTTATTAATGTGATAATTTGTAGGAATGTCACTCACGCCAAAGGGGATGATGATGCATTTTTTGGTATTCAGCTTGAGGCCATGTTTCTGGGGTACCAGTCATTTGTTTGGATGAGACCCTCTTGGAGGATGTCCACATCACTAGAGAAATTGATGACAGTGCCCTTGTTGTCATCTGCAAACCTGGTCAGCCATAGCCCACTGGTTTTGGCCTGCACTTCAGAAAAGTATATCCCAAATAACAGAAGCCCCAAGACTTATAGGTCTACTGCTTGAGGTGACTTTCCCTATTTTGACTACTTGGGTTCTATCAGTGATTCAGTTTGCTACCCATCTGGTAACATATGGATTGATGCCTAGTTGAGAGAGTTTATCTATTATGCCCAAGTGGGGAATAGTGTCAAAGGCTTTGGCCAGGTCAAAGTAGGTTGTGTGCACAGTTTTCCCTTTGTCCATGGCTTTGGTGACTGTCTCAAAGAATTCGACCAAATTTAACAGGCAACCTCCCCTTGTTGAAGCCAAACTGTGTGGGATCAAGTGTTTGGAGGTTGCCAATGTCCTTATTAATGAGGTTGATGATAATTCGTGCCATGGCCTTGCAGATCAGGCTAGTTAGGCTGATGGGTCTATAATTTCCCGGATCGGTGGATGCTCCAACTTTGTGTAAAAGGATGACAGTGGCTGTCCTCCACTCAGCTGGGATGAAGCCAGTACTCAGGCTTTGGTTGAATAGGTTGCCTAATGGTGCTGCAATTTCCTGCCTGAGTTCACATAGGATGCAGCCTGGGATGCAGCCTGTGATTTATTTAACCATTTTCTATCTCTGTGAAGGATTCCTGGGTGTTTTGTTAGAGAAGCTGAATATTAGATGTAAAGCAGATTAGAGATTTGTCATCAGCATATTGTACTATTTCTGCTTTTGTGGTTGCTATGTGAAGTTGATTTGTAAAAATGTTAAAGAGAAGGGGGCCGAGAATGGAACACTGAGGTACGCCTAGTGTGACTGGGAGTGGGTGGGGGGATAGGAAGTCATGCCATTTGACTGACTGAAGGCAGTTGTCTAGGTAACTTTTGAACCAGAGCAGGGTAAGGTTGTCCATGTTGAGTGAAGAGAGGCAGGTTAACAGTTTATTGTGGGAAACTGTATTGAATGCTTTGGATAAGTCTAGAAAGATGGCAGATACTAGTCTGCCTTGGTTTCTGTGTGTATTTATGATGTTGGTTAAATTAATTAGGGCAGTGGTGGTGCTGTGGGATGGATGGAAACCATGTTGAGTTTTGGATAATAGGTTATTGGTGAGAAGGTGGGTAAGGAGTTGGTAATGGGCGCATCTTTCTAGAATCTTTGATAGGGGTGACAGGATTGCGATGAATCAATAGTTAGAGATGTCGGTAGAGGGGCCACCTTTGTGAAGGGTAATGATGAATATGGTTTTCCACAATGATGAAGTAGTGTGTTCAGTAAAGGATCTATTTATTAGTACTGAAACAGGGTAAGCTATGGCCTGGAATGCAATTTGAAGGTAGCTGACAGGGAGACTGTCAGCAGCGACGGTGGTGGGCTTGAGTTTGGATAAGAGGTTTTGGATGGTTGATGTTGGCACTGGCTTAAGTGAGAAGGGGGTGGTGATTGTTAGGCCTTTAGGGAATTGTGGGAGGTTGGTGGAATTTGTATTGTTAATAAGTTTAAGTATAGATGAGGTAAAATAGTTGCTGGAATTGGAGGCTATATCTGAGTTTGAACATTCTTTATTGGGTGGGGGTGTAGAGGTTTTGCTGGGCTGGAAGACGTTGTTCACTGCTGCCCAAAATTTTTGTGGGTTGGAGCTATGTTTCTTTTGTAGAGAAATGTACTGGTTTTGTTTGCCATTTTTAATTTGTTTTTTTTTTGTCTTATTCATTCATAGATTGCGAAGTTCAAGGAAGGTTTTCCTAGTTGTAGGTGTTTTGAGTTGACATCAGGTATTCCAGGCTTTATCCCTTTCCTTGAGTAAGGATCTTGTGGAGTTTTGTAGCCAGGGGGCTGGGTTCCTACGAATCCTAATTATATGAAGTGGGGCTAGGTGGTTTAGGATGTTTAGAAATGTGGAGTTAAAGTATTCAACTGCCTGGTCTAGAGGAAGCATTTTGATGGGAGACCAGCTGCAGGAAGTTAAGGCATCCAAGAACTGGTTACTGGGGAAGTCTTTATGGATGCGGGTGTGTAGAAGGATTGTGGTCACTTAGGTAGCTGGCCAGTGAACCACACTGATTGTCAGTATTGGGGTGGTTTGTAAGGATCCAATCTAATGTGGATTCCTTTTTTGTGGTTTTATCAGTACGGGTGGGTGTACATATATAAGTTGGGTGAAGTTGCATAAATTAAGATGGTTAGTTGGGGAGGGAGACTAGATGGAGTTCCAGTCAATATTGTTGTAGCCTACAAGATGGTTTCTTGGGGAAGCCCAGTGGAGTATTGACTCTAGGGTAGATAGGTTGTTGCTCGGGGTAGGTAAACACCAAGTATGTTTAGATACTTGTGTTGATTAATAAACAGTTTGGCAAACAGAGATTCAGCATTTTTAAAATCTGGGAATTTTTTTATAGGAGTTGGATTTTTAGGTTAGTTTTGTAAAAAAGGGCAACACCACCACCTCTTTTCCTATTCTTTCAGCTCTAAGAATGTTATATCCAGGTGGGGTTATGGAGTCATCCTTAACATGTGGCTTGAATCAGGTCTCAGTAAGGAGAATAATGTCGGGGTTACATAAAGAGATTGTGGAATGGAATTCTTCTATTTTGTTCATAATACTACAGCTGTTCAAGTTACGTATAAGTAAGTCTGCAGGGAGACGGTTGAATGAAGGCTGAGAGGTATATGAGGCTGGTGTTGGACCGGGGTTGGGGTGGATATCCCCTGCTAGTAGTAGCTGGGTTGGAACACTGGTAATAGTTTTGAGGTATAGCTTTAATAGGAAGTTGAACCTGAGGCTTGATTGTTTTTTGGATTGTGTGGCATAGTAAGTAAGTGTGGTGAGTACGATGAAGGATACGTTATAAATAGATGGAGATATGGTGATATGTTTGGTGGGGTAAGGAGTGGGAATGTGTAGGGTGGGGGTCATTGGGTAGATACAAAGTGGTAGGAGGTAGTAATAGAAAGTATGGAGAGACAAGTGAATAGTGTGGCTATCAATGTGGGAGTATTGAATATCCAAGGGTGTGGGTTGTGGCATACATGTGACCTGTACCTATGGTTTTCAAGGAGTGACTTTCCACAAGATCATATAGTGGAGGATGCATGATAAGCACTATAGCCTTGTCTCAGGAGTGATATGAAAAACCCACAAAATTCCACTGAACAAGGATACAACACTGCACATGCATAGATTAGAAATACCATAGAATTTGTGTAGGTGATGGTCAAATTTTCCACTGTCTACAGGTGCCCTGCAATATGACCCCCACCACCTCTGCCAAAATACTATCTGTGCAATCTTACATAAAAATCAGGGTTCTGCAGGACAGGGACCCAGCTCCACAGACAGGGCCAACAGACACAGATGAGGAGTCAGATAAGGAACCCGCAGCTGGGGATGATCATGGAAAATGTAGGTGTGGACAATATACCATGGAACTGCCAAAGAGGTTGCAAATAGCACATATACTCACTACTAAGTTAAAAAAATAGATAAGCATATTCAAACAGTAACACCGATGCATAAAAACAAACCAGCTTACTGAAGCAAAGGCTGGCTACCATGAGCATCAGATATAGGTAACCCCAGGCTACAACATTCTCAGCAGCAGTAATAAAGATAAATGATGAATCTGTAATAAACAGATAATGCTTACTTATGCTGATGTACTGTACTTCATTAAAATCCAGTTATGATTATCTATTTAGGAATGTTACATATAGTATGTGTTCACTCTGCACATCAAGTATTATCAGCCCTATGTCAAACAAACCCACAGTGGGTAGGGCAATGTCAGCTTTATTTACACAGGTAGGTGATCAAGATATATATATATACAGCAACCTTATGACTACAAAAGAAAAGGCAATTACTTAAGACACAAATGAGAAAGTACAATCCAACAGTACAAAGAAAAAAGGTATTCACCAAAAGCATGCATTGCCTGCTCAGTAATGTGCCCCAGACATAAGCAGCACAAGTCACACACCTCAGCAGATGTCAGGGCAATCTCAGCATCATCTGTACCGCAGGCTAAGCAATTTGTATTACATATGTAATACTGCCTTACTACTACTAATACTACTACTACTACTACTACTAATCCGACAGCTATGACCACTGCAACTAATAACACTATTGAAGTTAAGCAGAATAAATAAAATTGACAATTACGTATCCTAATCAAAACATGATCATTTGACTAAACGAGCATTAGCTGGACACTCAGTGCATCAGACAAAGGCAACCTGAAATCAAAGAATTCTGCAAAGGGTAGGGGGCAGTCATTATCATTTGCACATTGTTTGTGTGTAGTGAGATTGCAGGAGGGCAAGCCTGACTCAAAAGAAGTGCATGTGAATATGAGAGATGTGGAGGTCAGAGCAAGTATGTCTTATCAGGACCAGTAGTAACAGATGTAAATAAGTCAATTTTGAAGAATTGTTATGTGTGCGTAAGTGTGTGTGTCAGGTGTCATGGTCAACGTGAGGTGTACTGTGTGTAGGTCTACAGGAACTCAGCTACAGCATTTGTGCTAGCACTATGCCCTGGCATTCTAGATAAGTGTGAGCCTTGCATGGTAGAGGATCCAGTTCATCAGTGATGCCTTCAATCACATGAACTACCCCTACCAGGATTTGCACTGCTAGTTCCAAGATCCTGGCTAGATGTCTGGGTGCTACCTGAATGTGAATGATGCTTGCTAATGAGCTTTCATCATAACTACTTCCATTACCATGACCACGTGGCTGACCACATCTCAGTGTTAACACATTCACCATTGATGTAGCAGTGGAAGAGTACCACTGCAGGAACAGAATCTGCCATAGCCATGGTCAATTTAGCCCACATCTGTTCAGCCTCCTGGATGCTGCCCTTCCTCCAGAAGACATTCTATAACAGTTAATATATGATTCAATGTGTCATTCATCTAAACAAGTGAGTCACGCACACACACTCAGTCCATGCAGTCTCATATGTCAGCATGCATGACATGAAGTATTCTGACTATCTCTTCTGAGGTCCTGGTTGTAGTTGCCTGTGCTCTATGGTGGCCCTAATCATACAGTGATGCCCTTCAGTAAATGCCAGTTCACTTCTTATGGTAAAACCTCAAAAATATAATTTATTATGTGTAAAGACTTAGCTGTCAGTTATGCAATAAAGACTGGTGGCTGTGTGCTTTACTCAGCAGGTTGGACATTACTCAATGTGGAAAATACATGCATTAAATAACTTTCTCAAGAGCTCAACACATTAATGAAGTTTGTTCTGATTAACAGCACAAGCAGTGTAGGGTTTGAATCCAGATTAGGGATAGTTTAACTTTATGGGATATAATACACATGCAATCATCATATTTTTCTGTACTTTATGCTGAGCTACATAGGCAGTTTTAATGTTGCAATATAATTATGTGGCATGGCTGCTAAACAAGAGACATGATCTGTGTCACTGTCGTTAGTCACTAAAAACACACCTCTGTGTACATAGTGTGAAAAAAAAAGTACACATGCAATACTATGAAGTAGTACAATTAGCAAGTTAATGAATTAGGGAAATTTGAAGAGCAGGGCAACACAGCTTTCAAAATATGTTTGAACATTGATTCAGTGGAATTTATTTTTAATTATCCCACATGTTCATTGTACTGATAAATGCTTTGGAGATCATCATCTGCTATAAGCTCTGTATGGCCCCTTCCTCGATATGTGTTATAACATGAATATATAATGATGACATTAAAAACAACAGTTCATTGCACACAAAGTCAATAGATATAAAATTTTTGAGGATTCTTTGCATGGCAGTTGGCATGGAACAATGTCATCACGTAGAAATGACTGTAGAGAACTGGCACTTCACATCCTATAGGATGATAGGAAGTTACTAGGCTAATGGCCCTGAGGCCCCTCTAAGTCTAGCAAAGAGTTTAGCCCATGTTTAGACAAGTCAGCACCTGATGCCCCTGTCCAGAAGGACACGGGTGGAATCCCAGGTATGTATTTTCTGTTTCCAATCCAGTTATCCAGGTTGAGTTTAAAAAGAGGTAACAAGGTACACTGCTTGATGTGGAAAGGGAGTCTATTCCACAGATGGAGTAGTCTCTGGGACACAAATCTGTCCCACCAACAAGTCCTATTTATGTCATAGACCAGGTTGAGGCCACACGTGCAGGTTACTCGAGTGGAGCTTGACTTGTGATATGCAGCAGTCCCATTAAGGCGGGGTGTGAGATCACCTTGTATGCCAGCCAGAGATCACCTCTGATGAGTCTGTATGAAGCTGAGTAGAGGGATAGGACTTTTATCCTATCTGTGTATGGTAGATTTTTGAGGCCCTGGTTTCTCCTGGTGAGGAACCCCTGTGGTCTCTCCAACTGCTGCATGTGCTTTGGACGGTACATGCCAAACAGGACATTGTACTCATTAATGGGCCTTATAAGGAAAGAATACAGGGATGGTATGACTACCTTGTCCCTGGATGAGATACCCTTACTTATGAGGTGGACCATGTAGAAAGCTTTCTATACAATGGAAGCAACATGGTGGTCAAATGTCAGGTTGCTATCAACGTGGGTGCCCAAATCCCTCACGACTGATTGCATGCTTAGATTATTGTTATTAATGTGATAATTTGTGGGGATGTCACTCTCCCTAAAGGGGATGATGATGATGCATTTTTTTGGTATTCAGCTTGAGGCCTTGTTTCTGGCACCAGTCATTTGTTTGGGTGAGACCCTCTTGGAGGATGTCCACATCACTAGGGGAATTGATGACAGCACCCAGCTTGCAGTCATTTGTAAACCTGGTCAGCCATGGCCCACTGGTTTTGGCCTGCATCTCAGAAAAGTATATCCCAAATAACAGAGGCCTCAAGACCGAACTCTGGGGCATGCCACTTGTTACCGGTCTACTGCTTGAGGTGGCTTCCGTTAGTTTGACTAGTTGGGTTCTATCAGTGAGCTACCCATCTGGTAACATACAGATTGATGCCTAACTGAGAGAGTTTATCTATTATGCCCTAGTGGGAATAGTGTCAAAGTATTTGGCCAGGTCAAGGTAGGCGGTGTGCACCATCTTCCCCTTGTCCCTGGCTTTGGTGACTGTCTCAAAGAAGTCAACCAAATTTAACAGACATTATCTCCCCTTGATGAAGCCAAACTGTGTGAGATTGAGTGTCTGGAGTTTGCCAATGTTCTTGTTAATGAGATGCATAATAATCCATTCCATGGCCTTGAAGATCAGGCTAGTTAGGCTGATTGGTCTATAATTCCCCAGATCGGTGGACGCTCCACCTTTGTGCAAAGGGATGACAGTGACTGCCCTCCACTCAGCTGGAATGAAACTGGTACTCAGGCTTTGGTTGAATAGGGCACCTAATGGTGCTGCCAGTTCCTGCAGGATGCAGCCTGGGATGTTATTGGGTCCCATGGAGGCTGTATTTTTTGCCTTTGATACAGCAGTGATGACCTGCTCCCTAGATATAAGGGGGAGGGGGCAGGAAGTGGCGATATCCTGATTTACTGATGGGGGGACAGAGGAGTGAAATTTTCGCTAAATATGTCAGCCAGCAAGTGTGCTATACCTACAGCATTTGTATATGTGGTGTCCTTGGCCACCAGTTCTTAACAGATCTGATGCTTCCTTTGAGACTATGGACATATGTGAAGAAGGCCTTATGATTGTCTCTAGTAGATGTGGCCAATTTGGACTCGAAGTTTGCTTTGGAGGATTTCACTAGTGCTCTTATTTGTTTGTTTAGGCTAAGGAGAGATTGCTTTCAAATGGTCACCTACTCCTACTTGGTCCTGGACAACAATTTTTTCCTTTTGTTATAGAGTTTATTTATTGCAGATGTCCACCAGAGAGGTTTACTCTTCCTTGCGGAGGATGATTTAGTCCTATTGGGTAGTCCTGATTCCATGTATCTATACAAATACTTGTATAGTGCTTTGGTGTAGTTTTGGATACTGGTGCCAGTTCCTAGAGAGGGGGAGGGGGCTGTGAAGCTGTTTATACCATCCCTCAGGAGACTGTAATCAGCTTTGGAAAAGTTTTTTTTGTTTGACCCTAGCTAGAGGGGGGTTGGGGAGATGGTGACTTTGAAAGTGACCGCTTTATGGTTGGATCTTACCAGGGATGATGATACTGCAGGGATGCTGCAGTGGTTACTCATGTTGGTTAGTACCAAGTCCAAGATATTGTCATCTCTTGTGGGTGTATCAACTCACTGTTCCAAGGCATTTGCATTGACAAAATCAAAGAATCTCTGGGCATTTGTGTTTTGGCATGAGTAAAAAAAAAATCAGAAAATAATTATGCATACGCCAAGACTTTGCTATGGCCATGTAAATAAGCTTGGCTTCGACACTATTCTGTTAACATTGAATACAACCGAAAAATAAAGACAGTGGAAAAAGCACTACCTATTTGCATAAAATTATTATGCCAATAAAGGAACACATCAAAATGTAACAGTTACAGGGTTGTCAGAAGTAGGTCTAGATCCAGTCATGTTCCAAAGCATGAAATGTCTGTTCTGTTGTGGCAATAGCAGGTAATATTCAGAGGTCCATGCTTATTTTTATCTTGGTTTTAAATCCAAGGTACTATCACTCATAGATATTACATTTTTATGTGCCACAAAAGCATTGTGTAGTACAGAATATACATAAGGACAACACTAAATCACAGCAGCAACATCATGGAGATTTTGATATCATATTTTTTTATCTCAGTGTTCATGTTATGAATGATATAGGTTATCCCAGACTACATGCCCATAGGTGGTACTATATCATTTTAAATAAAACTGAGAGATCAAAATTAACCATCTGGAGTCACTGTAGTGCATTTGTATATACACTGACCAGCACAAATGGTAGAGTCTTACTGCCATGTTTCTCACCTAAACTAGACATTAAAGAAACAATGCATAAATTTAATTCCAGCCCATGTATTTGTTTTCTGTCATGCAAATGCAGGTTTTCTAGCCAGCCCATTGCTGCTCACTGGCTCGTACAAACAAGATCTGAACTGGACACCAATTCCCTGTCATTTTTCCAAAGATTTTTGAAAAGAAATGCGAGGCAATGGTGAAGGTAGTGCTCCATTTAGAACACAAAGGTGGTGTGAGGAGGAGTCCAAGATTTTTGTAGGATTTCTCATTAAATGTTACAGCCAAAACTTCTGCTGTATAGCTATACTTGGTCACAGGACCAGGCTAAAGCTTGGAACAGCTTAGCCAAGGCATTCACCAGTGCAACTGGTATCTCATACACAAGTGCTTAAAAAGTTGAAAGGAAGACCTTCTTTTCTGCTGGGAGGAATATTATAGGAACCATGATCCACCTGAGTTGTGTAGGTATAGTGATCCATAACCAGGAATTAAAAACACTAATGGATGTTCATTATTTTTTATTCTGTTATGTGCAGCTTCTGCAGAGACTGAAGGAAATATAGAGGCACATCATGAGAGACTACAGTGCCTCAGAGAAGCATGGGGCTAGTATAAGTAAGGTAAAACTGATTGACATTTCATAATAGCAGTGACTGTAAAATAGATTAGCTGTTTTCTACTCATCAGTCTATAAATGTTTAACTGAATAATACATGAGTGCGCATAATCTACATTAGCAAACTGTATATTCCTGGGTGAATAGCTCTTGCAATACTGTATTAACCACTGTTTCAGTCAATGTATGTGTGTGTTCAAATGCAAGTGGCAGCAATTAGTCTGCATTGCTTAATATTAATTATTCTGCTAATAGTAATTTGGAATAACATTTTGCTCAGTTCACATATACATTTCGTGCATTGTGATGTATAGTATTAAAGAAGCTGCCCCATAGTCACAGTATTTGCATAATTAGTACAATATTGAGGAGATTATGCTTTACTTTAACACAAATGTATGGTGTCACATTCATATGTGCATGCGGCAGTTTTAAATATTTATGTAAGAAAAGGCATTGACTGTGATTTATTGCAAGTATACAATATTCATGATATTTTTCTGTTGTCTCTACTAAAAACCTCTTAGCTCTTTTTTTTATTTCATGACATTTGAACTTTCATTCCTGCAGCAAAACATCCACCAGCAGGGGGAGCTACACTGGCTGCAGGGACTTGGCCTGCCATCCCTCCATAGGTGGCTATGGTAGCACCACCACAGGCAACACAGGCCCCAGCACTTTGGGTCACAGCCTACCAGCATTGCCTCCACAAATCCTTCACTAGCATTCTTCAAGAAAAATCTTGATGATTGGATGGGAAATGGGAAATTCACCCCGGGGATCACTTCTGTGGCTCTGCTCGACAGGGGCACAGGAAAATAAATTTTTTGGGTGGCGAAAGCCAGGGTACATTTTTTGGATAGGCTTGTATGGGCCCTAGGGCCGATAGCCTAGTACCAACCTATGAACCCATGAACCTATGAACTACCTGCACCATCTGCATCAAGTAGCTCTGCCCCTGAGACAACATTGATACCCACCAAGAGCAGTGTCAGTGAAAGGGGTGACTATATCACCCAACAAAAGTTGACAGGGCTGATGGAGGAGATCATGGAGTGGGGCCTCCTTGCCCACATCAGCCCACTGGAATGAATCATGGAGTGAATAGTCAAATTGTTGCCCAGTCAAGGACTGCCCACGGTGTCTGGGACAGGAGGAAGTGGTGACAGTTCAGAGGGTAAGTACTAGATTCACACTGTATTTATGATGGATTAGGCTGTGCCTCTGAAATCCCATCCTATCCCCAATCATAGTGTCCATCACAATCCCTGTCTGTCTTTAGTACCCTGTATGTCTACCATGCACACCTAACCCTCTTATTCCTAACTACCTTCCCCAAGATTCCTATGTCTTCAAAAAGAAAAAGAATAAAGGCCAAAAAAACACCTTCCACATAGTTCTCCACTTCACATGTATGACACAGTTGATTTGGCCCAGTTGGTCAAACAATATTGTTTATTCATTTGATTTATTTAGCATTTGTTTCCTGGGAAGTCCAATAGGGACAGAGCCCCTTTTCATGGAGGCCCTGGGAGATATGCTCCAGACGCCAGTTGGTGTCACACACCCTTTATAATGTGACTATCCAAATTCCTCAAATTATTTGTATAAATATAATGTTAGCTTGAGAGAAAGTGGATAGCTATGGTGCTCTTCCACTGCCATCCTGAACATTCGCAAATTACTCCCCCAATGACATACCCTCCTTCTGCCTCCATTTTCATCATGATCCTATCAGCCTTATTTCACACCTTTAATATGGTCAAAATAAATGCTTTCACCACACACACACACACACACATAGCCAGAAATGGCCCATAAAACAAACTGCCTATTTCTGTCTTCAGCATTTGCATGATGCCTGGCATCATGCAGTAGTGTGGAGTAATGGTAAATGGCATGCCATGTCCTATGGTAAAAAGTGATGAATTTGCCTTTGGCTGCATTCATATAGTGCTCTTTACACCACTAACCCTGCTGAGCTACAGAATGTAACACTGATAATACTATGAGGAGAGATTATTAAGATGTTTTAAATTATTTTTAAATCTGCGCTCACCTCACAGGACGCTCCTCAATTCCACTGCATGGTGTGCTTGCCACTCACTCTATACTTAAATTGCTGCTGGTCCCCCCCCCCCCCCCCACCAAACCACACTGTTTTTGGACTGAGCCCTACACAAACTACCTGGGGAAACTCTTGACAACACAGATTGGGAAGAGCACCCAAAGTGGACAAACTCTAATGAAAGTTATTTATTACAACACTTTAAGTTTCATGCATGATATTCCTTCTGCATTGTATCATTGTTTATTGCATTGCCTTATTTTTACTATCCAAAAGATAAGCCTAAAAGTCTACTTGCATAAAAACTCCCCCTCCATATAACAGCACCTAGAAGTGGAAGTATCACTTGTGGTTTGGAAAGGGTTTACTCTCAATTAGCAAAAGTAGTGACAAAGAAACAAGCACAGCCCCTCTGAATGCAATGGGATACTTAGTGGAAAAAATACCCTCAGAATGTCCCCCACTAATATCTGTCACTGAGAAGCATTTAGTGAATACTACCAATATATATTTGTTTACTGTATTTATTTGCTTATTTAAAACTTGTTGTCTTACAGACCACTGATCCAAATGAAAAGTTTATAGGCCTGCCTGGTGTTCTATTCCACATTCCATATATAAAATTAATCAATAATGATTAATCCAGTAAAATAACAAAAAAAAAATACAAACAGATTTTAATAACAACAACAATGCAAGTTTATAATATTGTCCAGATAAATATGCAACAGTGCCATAGCATAAAAAATAATGAATGACCTTAATATAACAAACAGTCAGCAAATATAGAACTAAAGAACCACCACAGCAGATTACAGCTCCAAAATGAAACAATTTTATTTGGTTTAGCACTTTCTTCTCCTGATAGAGACTTGCCCACTTTAAGCTCCACATTGTTATCAAAACTCAAAATATCCCAATTATTGGCAATGGCATCAACAATCTTTCCCGGATCTAAGTTAAAAGTAGTGATGAAACTCAGGCCATACCCTACCTTTTTTCCTATTTTTACATTAGGACCAGGTTCAAAACTAACCCTTTTTAATCCCTTCAAAATAGGCCTGTAAATACCTTTATTACATTTTTCTACCACTTCCTTACTAATTTTGTCTAAAAATACCTCAGGGTATCCCCTTTTTGTAAACATACCAACAATGAATTCCACCTCATCTAAAAAATGTCAGTCCAGACTGACCATTCTGGTCGCCCTGACCAGTTGGCCTTTAACAATAAACTTTTTCTGATGTAGGGGATGCCAACTACTAAATTCCAAATACAAATTGGAAAAGGTAGGCTTTCTGTAAATGTTGGAGCACAATTTTCCTTTATCACTGTTCCAAGCTAACTTTACATCCAAGAAGGAAATATTCTCTTGATTATAATGATAGGTGAACCGCAAAAATTCCACAGTGTTGTTAATATAGGTGAGGAAACCCTTTAGTTGTTCCTCAGTACCCTTCCACACCAGAAACAAATCATCAAGGTATCTAGTGTAGTGCAAAATGTGGGGCCAATATACACTATTCATAATGAATTCCTGCTTCCAAAAACACATGACAAAATTGACGAAAATGGGGGCACAAGAGGCACCCATTGCAACCCCAGTCAACTGTTTAAAATACTGACCCTCAAAGTGAATAACATTATTGTTTAAAACCATCTCCATAAGGGCAGTAGTTTTATTGATGGAATCCTGATCATACATTTAAGATTTTACTAACTACCTTTCCAGCCATTGAAGGCCTTCATTGTGGGGTATAACACCAAATAAATTAACTACATCTAAGGTAACCATAATCATTCCAGGAGGTAAAGTGAGACAATCTAACTTCTCAAGAAAATGCCATGAATCTATTATAATGTAACTAAATTTTTCCAAGCCCTTTTGCAAAAGATAATCTACAGTCTTGCTAATAAAACAGGTCTTTGATCTGTGTCCATCAACAATAGGGGGAAATTTTAAATTTTCCAATCCCTTATGAATTTTCAGTATTCCAAAAATATTAGGTATCATGGGGTGGTCATTTTTCATAAATTCATATTCACGCAGACTAATTTGGCCTTGAAATAACATGTCATCAAGAGCCAAATCAATCTTTCTGTAAGCTATATGGATCTCATTAAGGGAACTCTCTTCATACATCCTGTCCATAAGTAATAAATTCATTTTGTCTGAATATTCATGTCTATTCATTAAAACCACCCCACTTCCCTTGTCGGGTTTCATAATCCGTATTGTTTTGTCATTAACAAACTCACCTAGTATATTACATTCATTTACCATCATTAGCAAACTGAGAATAATTAAAATATTGTCTCAGGTTTTTCTCACATCACCTTTCATACATGCATACCGTGTTGTTCAGTGGGGGATTAAAGGCACTTGGTCTTGTTAACCTAATTTCACCACCTTCTTCAGTACCACTGTCATCATTAAACCATACCTTGAAGTTTAATTTTCGAGTAAAACATTTTAAATCTATTAGGGCATCAACAATATTTCCCCTTCTCGCGGGGACAAAAGTGAACCATTTTGCCAATAGGTCTGCATGTTCGATTCCCACTTCCATAGAGGAATAATTAAATATTTTAAAATTGTTAGCACTATTACTAACTGTAGTGCAAAAATTGCTAAAAACCACATTTGGGTCATTTTCTAATGTCATCAAACTTATAGTACATTCTTGCCCAGGGTCCTCACCCTCAAGGCCTAACATCAAACAAGGGGTAGTAGAGTCAAGAACGTTAAAACAAATTGGATCAACATTAGGATCTATACTGGAATGAAAAACAAGATTATCAACTTCCCCATTGTTAAAATTGTCAAATTTAGTACTGACTTTGTCAATAACATTTACTACAACATTATCAGCATCATGTTGATTGTCTAAATCAAACAAATTAATAGCAAAGTCCAAATTGTCTTCGATGTTAACCAGGTCGTCATTTAATATAGTTCGAAGCCCTTCAACTGGTGTCACGTTAAACACATCTTCGTAACACTGTGAACCAGATACAACCAAGTCTACACAACTAGCAACCAGTTCCTCATTACAGCAAGACACATTGACTGTACTAGGACTAGCCACAAGGTTTAAGTTCTGTGGGAGGCAAAACGAACCATGAAACGAGAATGCAGATTTTTTAGTATCAATACAGTTACTTACTACAAGTGGAATCGGAGCATCATGGTGACAGGCAGACGCTGACAAAACCTGGTTTGGGTCTTTTTTGGCCTGGCCCCTTGCCTTGCGTAATCCATGGTTTTGCCCTCAGAAAAATGGGAAGGCTGGTTGTTTTTTCCACAGAGCCTCTCCGACCGCCTACCTCCATTATTAAATTTCTCACCAGTGGTAGAATTAAACCGCTTTCCTTTTTGAAGCCTCTGTTCTGATGTCATTTGCTCTGCCTCTTTTGACTCACCGTTGGACATATCTCGTTCATCATTCACTCTGTTCCCCAAGGAAAAAGGGTAAACTGTATTATGAGAATATTCGTTAATGTCCCTTCTAAGTTTGTTCTGCTTTCTTATATAAATGGTACTACAAATATTCTCCACACTTTTTTGAACTTCAGTATGACTAACCCAATGTCTCTGGCAGTCACAGTCAGCTAAAATAGAGCAGTTAAGTGTGTCCAAAAATTTTACATTGGGTTGTTAATGCCTGATTATTATATTTAATCATCAGGCGCATTATTTTAATGCCTGTACAGTCAAACAGTTCATCTTAATCATTGAGAAACCCATCGTTGTCAACCGCACCATTGGGATATCGCCACAGCCTTAAGCCCCTTGGAACATGCCCCAACTCAATGTTCTTTTCCAAATAGGAATTCTCCATTTGTATCTATTTATAGATAAGGAGGGCATGTTCAAATGTTTTTAACTTTTCTGCCAAAGAGGCAGATTGCTGAGAATTCTGTACAGGGCTATCATTATTCACACTAACGTTAAAATTAAAATTATTGGTCTTCCAAAATTCTCCACCAACTTGACTCGCAGGCATTCCATTACCAGCCAAAAATTCATTCCCCTGCTTAGAACCATTCAGGTTCTGTCCAGAGGTACTGGCTTTGGTGTACTTTGGACAGTCTGGGTGGGCTGGGTTAAGTGAACCCCCAGACTTCCAAAAAGATTATTACCCACCAGTAAGTCAGTTTTTTCCATTAAATTCTGAATCTGGACAGTATGAATTGCCAGTTGCTGACTTATTTTCTTTAATAAATCCAAACCTTCATCATTGGTAGCTGTAGAATCCATCGTGTAAAAATGTAACAAACCAACCAATAAAGGAAATGAACTGTAGAACAAAAGAACCCCCACAGTAGATTACAGCCCCAAAATAAAACAATTTTATTTGGTTTAGCGCTTTCTTCTCCTGATATAGACTTCCTCAGGACAAACATACAATCTTAACCCAACGCTTAAATACCCAAGATCAAATAATCAATTAATTTAATTAAATAATATGACTCACTAAATAAGCATAAAATGTTAAAAAAATTAATTAAAAAATAGTGCAAGTTATAAAATATATACACTCACATTATCAACAATAGCAAAATAAGTTAAGATGTTCTAGTTAAAATAGAGCACTTACCCTATAAGATGTCTTAATTTTAAGATGCAAGCAATATTAATAGCCTCATTTATACCTAGAAAATGTGTAGCATCCAATCTAAGTTGCCACCTTAATTCACAAATGTCCAGGTGCAAATTGATAATTTTCCCCTGCGGGTCTTTGACTACAACTACTATGAACTTGAAACAGTGGTTATTGTACTCCTTAATATGCCTGGCCAGGGCATTGGTAATTTTACCCTTCCTAATGTTATACAAGTGTTCACCAACTCGGGTTTTGAAGGTTCTAGACTTCTTCCAATATAAAATACAGGGCACATCTGACACTTAGCCAAATATGCTATATTTTGGCTATTACAATTAAAATGCCCTTTAATGACAATTTTCCTGCCGTTAAGTTTAAAAATGTCCTTAGTCTCTAAAATGTGGGTGCAAAAACTGCATCTCCCACATTTAAAGTTGCCAATAGGTCTATTGGAACATTCAACAGATACCTCCTTACCCAACTCAAAAAGATTTTTAAAACACCGGTCCTTTCTAAAAACAATCTTTGGGAGTGCCTTGCCCACTTTAAGCTCCACATTGTTATCAAAACTCAAAATATCCCAATTATTGGCAATGGCATCAACGATCTTTCCCAAATCTAAGTTGAAACTAGGGATGAAACTCAGGCCATACCCTACTTTTTTTCCTATTTTCACATTAGGACCAGGTTCAAAACTAACCTTTGTTAATCCCTTCCAAATAGGCCTGTAAATACCTTTATTATGCTTTTCTACTACTTCCTTACTAATTTTGTCTGAAAATACCTCGGGGTATCCCCTCTTTGTAAACATACCAACAATGAATTCCACCTCATCTAAAAAATGACAGTCTAGACTGACCATTCTGGTCACCCTGACCAGCCAAATATATGGCCATTGGCATGGAAAACAGTTAAAAAAAATAACTTTTTTTTTTGGCCAATATCGGATGTTTATAGGGCAGTGGCACGCAAATGGGATCGGGCTGAAAATATAAAAAAACCCCTGAAATAATCATGCTAACCAAAATCACTATTTTGCCGTTCTACTCAATGGCAGGCAGAAGGCAACATGGCCAGTGAATAGTGGTTGCTAAGGGGAGAGGCTCAGTGTGGGACCTGTAACTATGCATTAGCAAGCAATCCTATGCAAATGAGGGGAATGCTACTGAATCCCAGATTTCCCCTCAGTGATAATCAGCACCCAACGATGTAAGTGCAGGAATAGCTTGGTTCAAGCCTAAGAGTTAGCTGACATCATAGGGGTGTGTGTCAGGGATACTGTAAGCAGATTTGAGTCCTGTGGCTCGGGTTTGCCCTTAGCTTAGCAGAGCTATACAAGGGGGTGTGTCTGAGGCTGACTAGCACTCTTTACATTGCCGAAGTGGGCATATGTGCCACACACCGTGTTTTAAGGAAAAAAAAAAAAAGGAAACTAGGAAATAGCAGCTCTGTGCACATTTGAGCACTGTGTTTGTGCGGCACGCCCCCGGGCTTAAACAGGAAGGCAATGGGAAGGGAAAACAGCAATAGGAAGGTAATCAAGGAGAACTAGCATAGCTGGCAGGCGAAATGCATCAGAATCAGCCAGGTACACAGGCAGCAGCCCAGCCCAGAACACTACTATAAACTATGCAAACACCTTTCCCTCTGTTTTTTCCCACATACTCTACACCACCGGTGTATACAAGTGGGGAAGTTTTAACAAACAAAAACAAAATGATAGGGGCTGCAGCAGCTATCATACATCGACATGTGGAAGAGGCTGAGGGTAGTGCAGATGAGAATGCTGTCGACCAACACACAGTGAGGAGACAGAGAAGAGTGTACAGACCCAGGGTAACCTACTGGGGGCTAGATGAACTGGAGATAGTGGAGGGCTATAGGGTGGACAGGGACCTTCTACAGCAAATTGTTGAGCTGTGCTGGCCACACCTGACACACAGAACTAACAGAGGGGAACTTCCCAGTGGATACCAAGGTATGTGTAGGACTAAAATTGCTAGCCACAAGTACCTTCCAAAGGCCAACTGGGGATATCATGGGGATCTCACAAGCATCAGCATCCAGGGTATTCCACCAATTCCTGCATATCATGTCAGCACATGCTGGTGAGCATGTATATTTCCACAACACCCGTGAGGCGTTGGCCAGCAATATGCATCTCTTCCACCAAATAGCAGAATACCCTGAGGTAGTGGGTGCTATAGACTGCATGCACATATGCATCAAAGCACCACCAGGTGAGCGGGGTAGGGTCTACATCAACCGCAAGGGCTTCCCCTCTATCAGGTGCTAGGTTGTGTGTGATGCCCAGGGCATTATAATGAAAGTGTGTGCTGGCTGTCCTGGAAGCTATAATGATTCCCACATCTGGCATCTGATGCAGCTGTACCACAGATTTGCCAATGGGAACATCCCTTACGGTCACCTTGTGGGGGATGCTGGTTACACACTGGAAAATGTGGCTGATGACACCCATCAGAAATGCACACACACCCGAACAAGAACTCCATAACGAGTCACATGCACAGACCAGAATAATAATAGAGCGTGTGTTTGGGATGCTCAAGTCACGGTTCCGGTACCTAGACACATCCGGTGCAGCCTTGCATTACTCACCAGCTACATGTACTCAAATTGTCATTGTATGTGCCATGCTACACAATATGATCCTGTGGAAACAACTGCAGCAGGAACAGCATGGGGCAGGGCCGCACAGCCCCCCCCCCCAGCATTGCCAAGGCCTGCACAGGCACGGAGTGACTCGGAGGAGGAATAACCTGAGCCTGCCCCAGTAGGCAGAAGGAGGCATGCCCAGTACACACTGGCCTTGGTAAATAGGCAATGCATAGCACATACACCGACACATTAGGGACCCAGGGAATGACACCTCTCTCTGACTCGCACATGCAGTAAAAGGGATGCCAAACATGACACTACCTGTGCTCAACTATGTATAGGGAGTGTACTATGTGCACCCAACATAGGCAGCCCTCCAGCACCATCCTCAGTACTGGCACAGCCACAAGGTAAGTCACCCTTCTTACCAATTGCCGATTGGAGTAGTATGTGTTGCTACTTGTATCGATAGTATGGATGTGAACATGCAAGGGAATTGAGTGGCTGAATGGGATGCCAGTAGATAGTACACACCTATAGTGGCAACATGAGATCTGTAACAAATACTGGTGTCACCATAGTAGCCAGTACTACACATGGTGACAAAACCCACTGCAGGAAATGTGCTGGGCCATGTGTGTCCATATGACACACACATGCCAGTCAGGAAGGCTCACATACCCAACAACAGTCTCAGCCAGCAGGACAGGTGCAGACAAACACAAACAAAGGCTGTGCTAAGGCCTCTGAATGATGGCTATGGGTAACCTCACACCCTGGCCTACACAGACAGACTACATCAGGTCAGGCAGTAGGATGTTAGTTCTGAAGGGTAAGAAGTCAGAAACTGATATGTAGGTCAATCAAACCTAAGACCTGTAGTACACTGATACGCCTCTAGTCAGCATGATAGTACCTGACATACCAGTACAGTCATAGCAAATGTGTACAAGTGTCAGATGTGCCCCCCCAATCCTATGTAGAAATGTAGTAACATGTATGTGTAGGCATAATACCAGTGGAGCACAGATTACCTGAGGTGGCCAAGGTAGCAGGATAGATTGCAACATTTGTACAATATGCAGGTATGCGTATGTTAGGTTGGTGTGTGTTTCATATTGTGTGAGAGTTGTCAGTATGTATGCATGGTGAGGTTTGTCCTGGTGGCCATTGACCAGTACTGCTGATGACAGGGCCAAGTCCTCACAACTGCAATGCCAAACACAATGCTCCCCAGTATAACACATTCTAGCAGTAAGCCATTGTAAATGTATGGACATATATTAATATGTCACCATCTGAAAGATGGACATGGCATGAGTGTTGGGCCAGATATACAAGCAGTACACAGGGGAAAGTACCCCAAACAGACAGTGTATAATGTGTAACCGTTAAATGGACACACCCTTAGAATTGTACATACAGGTTTGCAGCACATTATCTGGGCTTGTAGTAGGGAATACCAATTTTGTCTGGCCAAACACTTGCAGATCCAAAGGTCATAAGAATGATGTATTGAGAAACAACTGATGTCCCTGCACAAGCCAGCATAAGTGGAATGCCTCATGCATATCTGTGAGTTAGATGCAAGTAGTGTCCATAGCACACATGCAGCCAGCTCACCCAAACACCACCCACAGATACTTCTTCGGTCGTAATCCTGCTGTTGGGAATGGGTACAATATGACCCCCACCTGTGTATGGCAATAGTGAAAGAATGCAGCATGCAGTGCAAGTGTCCAATGCAGGTGTGTCCCTAGCTGTAAGCAGCACCCTGCCAGCATCCACACCACTTGATCAATACTGACAGAAAGTATTGGCATGAACACCTAGCACACCTACCCTGTCACCCCAGGTGAATATACTGCATGACAGTCTGGGACTGTAGGACTGACAGAATGCAATAGCCTGCTACAGCTGGCCTGCATCACTACCAAATGGCCTACAGTCCTCTGCTAAAGGCCTATGTCTCACCCATACTGCCAATGTATGTTATGTCATGGACTCCCAAATGACAGCATAACACAGTCCACAGAACTCATATGCAAGGCTATGTGGACAAACCACAGTAACATGTCCACCATGTTCCACTGCATGAACTGTAAACCAACACTAGTTCACTGCTGTGATGAGGTAATAACTGTAGGAAAAGTATCAGAGAATGTTTGCATAATGTATGGAAGAGGATAGAATAATAGAGGAGGGGGGGTGGGAGCATGGGCAGCACGGAATGTGTGAAGTCCAAAACACAGCCATGTGCACATACTATCCCTGGCTGCAAACACAAGAATGGGTGGCTACAAACCTGTTTGTAAACCACAATAGGGGTAAAGTCCTAGCTTATGACCCCCTTCCTCTGGGTGACCTGTGTGAATCTGTACAGCTGTGAGGTATTGCCACAGCAAGATAAGGCCACACTGTCACGTCAATGGATGTACAAGTATGGGATCATCTCCCACCACTGTACCAAGGTGCTGAACCAGTTACACAGACCCAGCAGCAAGTGTCTGCAGCTCCCCCTCCAGATTGGCATTAGTTTGCAGGAATATGTAGGTGTTTGACCACAATACTAGACACAGCTGCATTCACCCTGTGTTCCTCAGGACATCACTGCGAGCAGAAATATCTACCTGACAGTATTTGATGACATAAAACATCACAGTGTATAACACTACACATGTCTGAATATCTCTGCTAACTCCAGGACCATGAACAGAAGCAGCATAGACACAATTACCTACAGTACCCACTAATCCCTTGCCCAATTTGACCCCATATTGTCAACTGATCTACAGATATCCTGCAGAAACAGTTTGCTAGCTGTAGGTGAAGAACACAAAAGTCTGCACTGGAGTACCATCTACCTGGAATGGATCCACACATTCAATACAGAAGAGCATACTAGGCATGGTCCCACATTTAGAGAAATGAAGGCAATGTCAGACAACAAAATACTGACAGGTCATACTGGGCATGCTCACACACTTAAAGAAATGAAGCCCATGTCTGGCAACAACAGTGGACCATACATATCTGACAGTTGCAGATGTTAGTGCTTGCACTCTTCAGTATGCACCAGTCATGCTTTGCACACACATTGGATAGGAATACACACATATATCCAAGGGCAACACACTATAATATGCCAAAAGGTACACATACATAGATGTGTGGAAGAGACTGACAGTGACAAAGAGCCTTCTATCATGAGGCCTGTCCCACCCAGCACACAGTCAAATGGCTACAACCACATGATGTGTAAATGTCACTCACCATAGACATTTGCCTCTGGAATCCCTCAGCATTATAGCCTGTGGTGCTAGTGCTAACTGTGCAACATGACTCTACAAGACAGTAGTCATCTAGCAGTTGTATACAAATACCTGCAGAATATAAACCTGTGTTTGCCTGAGTGTGGTGTGTCTACCTCTAGATGAGTGGGTTATGGTGCATGCACACACAATGCCCTCCCCATTGCCCTACTATGGCAAGCCTGCTGATGTCAGTCACTTTGAAATACACCTTTGGGGATAAGATAACCCAGTAATCTCTTTGGTGTGTCCTATAACTGCATAATGCTGTAGTGTGAAAAACTAATTGGGTAGGAGCTCTAATGCCAGATGCGGCAACTCTGTGTGTGTATTTGTGTAGGGATCAATGCTTTTTAGGCTAGTCAAACTCACTACAATTCAAATGCCCTACGATGGCAAGCCTGCTGATGTCATTTCCTTTGAAATACACCTTTGGGGAAAGAGTAGCCCAGTAATTTAAGTGGCGCGTCATATAACTGTGTAATGCTGTAGTGTGGTAAACTAGTTAGATAGGAATTTTAATCCCTGACATGGTGACTGTGTGTGTGTGTGTGTGTGTGTGTGTGTGTGTGTGTGTGTGTGCGTGTGTGCGTGTGTGCGTGTGTGTGTGCATGTGTGTTTGTCTGTGCAGGGAGCAATGCTTTTTAGGCTAGTCACACCCACTACAATTTCAAATGCCCTACTTTGACATGCCTGCTGATGTCATTCACCTTGAAATACACCTTTGTGGAAGGTGCAGCCCAGTAATCTCCGTGGTGCATGCTAGAACAGCGTGATGCTATAGTGTGATATAATAGTGCGGTAGGAGTTCTATGGCAAGTGTGGATGTTTGTGTGTGTGTTTGTTTGTCTGTGTAGTGAGCAATGCTTTTGAGGCTATTCACAGTCTCTACAACCTCCATTGCCCTTCTTTGGCAAGCCTGCTGATGCCAGTGACTTTGAAATACACCTTTGGTGAAAGAGTAGCCCATTAATCTCTGTGGTGCATCCTATAAGTGTGTAATGCTGTAGTGTAATAAACTAGTTGGGTAGGAGTTTGAATCCCAGATGTGGCAACTGTGTGTGTGTGTGTATTTGTCTGTGGAGGGATCAATGCTTTTTAGGCTAGTCACACTCACTACAATTTAAATGCCCAACTTTGCAAGCCTGCTGATGTTTTTCCCTTTGAAATACACCTTTGGGGAAGGAGTAGCCCAATAATCTCTGTAGTGCGTCCTATAACTGTGTAATTCTCTAGTGTGATAAACTAATTAGATAGGAATTCTAATCCCAGATATGGTGACTCTGTGTGTGTGTGTGTGTGTGTGTGTGTGTGTGTGTGTGTGTGTGTGTGTGTGTGTGTGTGTGCGTGTGTGTGTGTGTGTGCATGTGCATGTGTGTCTGTGTAGGGAGCAATGCTTTTTAGGCTAGTCACACCTACTACAATTTCAAATTCCCTACTTTGGCATGCCTGCTGATGTAATTCACATTGAAATACACCTTTGGGGAAGGTGCAGCCCAGTAATCTCCATGGTGCTTGCTAGAACAGCGTAATGCTGTAGTGTGATATAGTAGTTCAGTAGGGGTTCTATGGCAAGTGTGGATGTTTGTGTGTGGGTTTGTTTGTCTGTGTAGGGAGCATTGCTTTTGAGGCTATTCACAGTCATTACAACCTCCATTGCCCTTCTTTGGCAAGCCTGCTGATGTCGTTCACCTTGAAATTCAACTTTGGGGAAGGGGTAGTCCCGTAATCTCCATGATGTGTCCTATAACTGTGTAATACTGAAGTGTGATAAACAAATTAGGTAGGAGTTCTATTCCCACACATGGCAAGTGTGGATGTTTGTGTGTCTGTATTTGTTTGACTGTGTAGGGAGCAATGCTTTTGGGGCCATTCACAGTCACTACAACCTCCATTACCCTTCTTTGGCAAGCCTGCTGATGTCATTCACCTTGAAATATACCTTTGGGGAAGGAGCAGTCCAGTAATCTCTGTGGCACGTCCTATAACTGTGTAATGCTGTAGTGTGATAAACTAGTTAAGTAGGAATTATATTACCAGACATGGCAAGTGTGGATTTGTCTGTGTCGGGAGCAATGCTTTTGAGGCCATTGACAGTCACTATAACCTCCATTGCCCTTTTTGGCAAGCCTGGTGATGTCATTCACCTTGAAATACACCTTTGGGGAAAAGATAGCCCGGTAATCTCTGTGCTGCATCCTATAACTGTGTAATGCTATAGTATGATAAACTAATTAGGTAGGAGTTCAAATCCCAGACATATCAACTGTGTGTGTCTGTATTTGTCATTTGTATCCTGTGTGGAGGTGGTTGTGAGTGTGTAACAACTGGACTCATTTTGGAGCGGGTTTTGCAAATTTCTTATATGGTGGGCCTATTATATATCACAATGTCCACCTTACAAGTATAACAGATGTAAAATAGCCGAGAGGCTTGGGTGCCAATCCATACCCTTACATGTGACATCAAGGCCCGGTGAACAAATTAAGCAATCATTGTATTACCCAGAGAACACTCTCACCTCATGTCTCATACACAAATACACTTGCCTAGCAAGCAACCACTTTGTTGGTAGTACCCTGCATATTGCCCACAGATAGTAACCATGGTGTGATTGCAGTGGATTACAGAGGGCATGGCACCCTGTCCCATCACTACAATAGGCACATAATTGCAGACAGTGCGCCTTCACTATGTTCCCCACAGGACACCCGCAGCAACTGTGGTGATATCAAATGTGACCCACAAAGGACATACCATGCCTTAAACACATGCCCTGTATGGACAGATGCCACTGACACTATGGAATACCTGTATTGTGCTATCAATGTAGGTGCAGGGTCAACCTGGTGTCCATTACCAGTTCCTGCCACATGAGGCCAGGACTGGCACATCTGATGATAATCTGTGTACATAACATGGGCCAGACACCCCAGGTACAGTTTCACATGTCACTGAACAAGCATGTGGGACATGTGCACATCCAAGACAACATCCATGTCATGGACTATAGAACACATACATGGCAAGCATTGCACAGCACTGGCCACACACAATAGTAACCCATGTGACTGGATGGTAACTACAGTACCCATCTGTGTGGGCCAATCCAGACACTACACCCCTGAGCCACACTGCAGACTATTTTCATGTGGTCTGATGCCTTCACCTAGCCTTGTACAGACTTCTGGCACAGTCAACCACTACACACCTGTGAAGCAATGCATCCATGCATGTCAGTACTGGCACCCTGTGCCTGTGTGTGTGTGGAGTATGATGCTTTCAACTACATTCACACTCACTACAACTCCCATTGGCCTACTGAAGCATGCTGTCTGATGTCAGACACCTTCACATACCCTTTGACCATATATCATCTGGATAACCCCTGTGGTGCATGTGATACCTGCGCATTACTGTATTGTGGCAAACTAGCTAGTTAGGAAGTCTATTCCTGACCCTGCCAACTGTGTCAATGTGTGTGAGTCCCTGAGAGAATGTGGTTGTGTTGCAATTGACACCTGTTCATGTGGACAGACACATGTACCACACCTACCTTATCACTACTATATCACTGTTGCAGATGTCACTCACTATCAGATATACCTTCTGACAGCTCCCCAACATGTAAGCTATGTAGCACATGCAATAACTGCATAGACATGTGATAGCAATACATAGTTAGTCAGGGATTTGAAACCCTGTACTGGTAGGTGTTTGACACAAACATGCTTAGGTTTTACTCTCCCACCCCCTCCCTAACTTACTTTGTCTCTGTCTGTCTCTCTCACTCCCTCTCTGGTGGACGTGGAGAAGTACACCTGCTTTGCTTAGGCATCAGCTTTTGTTTTGAAAGTGATGCTCATGATCAGCTGATGGCCTCTGCACGAATTGCAGTCCCCCTCTAGCTGATTGCATGTGGAACAGCTGTGGTAACATTCTCATAGCCAGTTGCATGGAAACACACTCCAGTATCCAGGAACATCATGTGGGTGTTGGGCCTTTTCATTCACTGTGAGCAGGACCTCAATTTGGTGTTTGGCAAACAGCATCACAGATGGTATTGGAACTTAGTTCTGACAACAGACACTGTGGAAACAGGCCAACAGACAGGAGGGGAATGTGCCAGACATGACTACAGAATGTAAGTGTTGCTCTTTTGCATTTGGAGTAATGTTGGTTTAACAGGGTGAGTGTGGATATGGCTGGTCTACATGATTTAATACCTGTCATGACAGTGTTGTGTGGTTGAGGAAACTCCCATCTGTAGGGTTATCTACAGACTGGGCAGTGTGTGGAGCCTTATGTTTCTTGTGTTACTCAAAGAACACCTATCTTAGAACTGCAGAAGCATAGTCTGAGGATTGCAGTCAGTACATGGTGACAGCCATGAGAGTTACTGACTTCATATCCCTCCTAGGACATATGTCACAACAAACCCTGGTACGACAGTAAATGTATGAGGTTATCAAATGCAGTAAGAGGTGCATATGTTCTATACACCATTATTTATTGACATCATACCTGATAACAAGCCAGTCAGATATCAGACTGCTAAACATGTTATGCATAGTAAGGGTTATTTCTGAGGACATAACCTGGGCAGTCTGTGGTTGTGTGTACAGTACTGGGGTCTGTGTACTTATGGTGATTGTCGACAGTATGTGTATTTCGCATACGTACCTTGGGCTATGCACAGACTGTGGTAGATGCCATTGTTCTTAGTCCTGTTCTATGTGATGTTACATGCTGCTCCAGTGTATGGTACCCTATTGGCTCACATGTCTGTAGGGCCAGACACACACGTGTCCCATACCAGAGACAGGCATTGGACCACACAGTGTCATGACCCAGTGTATGTAGGGTTAGTGTGTGAGTGGCACATATGAGGATGGTGTTTATATCAGACAGTCCATATAGTGTCATATTAAGCTTGTGTGCCATATGTGGCTGTATTCACATTGGTTGTGGATACACACTTTCTCACAGGTGTCTGTTACTCTGTGCTGTGACATGCATGTAGAGCCTGCTATATTTGCAGGTACATGTGTATTCCCCCATACAAAATGTAGTCCAGTGTTGTGGGAGTATGCCTGTAGTTTGCACAGTGCTTTGTGATGGGCCTAGCAGCTTAGTGTAATTACTTATTGTGCTGTTATGTTCAGTTATTTGCGAGACATACTGCTGCCAGGCCACCATAACTGTTGTGTAATTCTGACAAAGCAGTGGGATTCTGTACAGATGTATATCACTAACTACTGGGTAGTATCTGGCCATGTGACCTCTGAACCACCAGGTATTATATGTCTGGACAGACTGACGTGTGTAAATGCATAAACTGTGTGGGCATATATATTCCAGTATTTACATGATACACCCATGTACATGGCTATTAACATCCACATTGTGAGGCCTGGTCCACATGTCTCACACAAAGGGGATCTGTGTACACATCTGGACTGACCACAGAATGCCAGACTGTCCACATATATTGGTCATATCTGTGCTGTAGTCCACAGGATCATTACTGTGGTACTGTACTATGATGCCCTTAGGATGTCTGTCAGTAGCCAATGGCATACATGTGAAAAGCAGATGTGACCTCCCACACACAACATGTCTGTTAAGACAACTCCTGTTACAGTAGCAACAGTCTACATATATACCTGCAATACATATATGACATCCCTTTGAACTAAGAGATTGGGACTACTGGTGCTGAGGTAGGACTCCACTCCATGTTCTGGATATATGGTAAACATATATATATATATATATATATATATATATAAATATATATATATATATATATATATATATATATATATGTATATATATATATATATATATATATATATATATATATGTATATATATATATATATATATATATATGTGTGTGTGTGTGTGTGTGTGTGTGTGTGTGTGTGTGTGTGTGTGTGTGTATATATATATATATATATATATATACATATATATATATATATATATATATATATATATATATATATATATATATATATATATATATATATATATATAGATATACAGCTACATATACAAACTCAAATATATACATAAACACAGCACTATATGTCTACACATATACAGAAATATAGATATATATGCACATATAGTTATATATATATATATATATATATCGACATAAATAGGTATATCAGATTAGATATGTATGCACATATAGTTATAGATATCTACAGCTATATCGACATAAATAGGAATAGCTGTACACATAGGATGTGCATACATATCTATCTATCTATGTATCTATCTATATGTATATATATATATATATATATGTATATATATATATATATACATTATATATCTATATATATATATATCTACATATATATATATATATATATATACACACACACACACACACACACACACACACACACACACACACGCACGCATGCACGCACGCACGCATGAACACACACACACACACACACACACACACACACACACACACACACACACACACACACACACAGATCTACAAATGGCCATATATATATGATGCACTATACAGATGTGTAGACATACATATGTATGAATGGAACCACTACTAAATACCGAACACTCATTCTGCCAACGCCCAAAATCCCGACACCAAACACCTGAAACACTACAATACCGAAAAACCAAAACTGTGAAATTCAAATTACCGAAAATTACACACAACATACACTACAGACAGACACATACACACACCTTCCCCCACAATGCAAACACACAAACCTAACCTACAGACAAGCATGGGGGTAAGCCCCCTGCACCCCCCATGTGGGGGGCTGCACCCTCCACTCCACCCCTACTTAAATATTCTAACTCCAAGGTCACACTACCCAGGCAAACACATGAATACACCACCACACACCTACATCCCCCTCACACACACACACACACATCAGACTTACAAAACACACTTACACACTAAACCTCTAACCAATACAGTTAAACAGAAATACTTACCTGCCCTTCCACCATACCGCAACATCAGAAGCATGAATTTCAAACTCCTGATAGTTGGGATTTTGAAATTCATGCTTCTGGTCTTTCAGTAGTTTGGGATTTCGGCTATATGGTCTCAAAAGTTTGAAATTCTGTATTTCAAACTTTCAAGATTATGTAGTCTTCCTGTATGAATATATCTGTGTATGTACATGTAGACATATATCTACATATGTTTATGTATATCTCCATATTCCAGTCATGCATAAACATCACGGTTGTGTATACCTTCCCAGATGTATCACACCGTATGTATCTGATATGTACATATTTAGATAGAACAATACTTGTGATACAGTAATATCGATAACAAGTACTACACAATTGTGGAAGTCAAAGCAATTGTTCAATACTATTCAATATGTGTAGTGACAGATATATTGGAAAAACAACAACTGTCTTCACAGCTGTTATGGGGTAGTGGTTAACTATTGTGACTATAGAGTAAAGGGTGCTGGGTTCAAGACCTGCAAGGGCTGTGCATTTTGTTGCTGTGCCGAACAAGGGCTGTTGGATATAGAGTTGTTAAGGTAGTTTTGAGCAGCTTTAAGTGTGTTTGTCAGGGTTTGCGCCAAGCTAAGTGGTGCTAAGCTACGGTTAAATGGACGGACGCTTACACCATGTAGGCTTCACTTACCAGTGTGAAAATCTGCTTAGCTGTTATATTATAGCAATGTTGACACCTACTAAACATGGCTTAGCCGTGGTAACCAGTGCTCACATCCCAGTCTGATAACATAGCAGGGTAATGACATCTGTAATAAGTGTATGTAATGCCATGTTCAATGTGTTGTCATTACAGTAGCAAGGGGTGTGAGTGTCATGTCTGGGACACTCAAGTATATAAGACCTGCACAGCACTGTTATCCATGTGAATGTGTACATACAAGGGTAGTAACCCAGGTAATGTGCTGTCACACTGGTATGTAGCGTATCATGGTGGTACAACTGTTGACAGTGCTTTTCCAGGCAAGAGTAGATTGCTAAATGTAGTACTGACAACTGGCACATCTGCAGGCATAGCTAGACTCTGAGGCTGCACTGTTGTGTTCCTGGGGTGTGAGCTGTGTCACAGTATATATCCCCTACTGATTAATGACCTGACATGTGGAAAGTAACTGTAGAATACCATCTGTACAGCACATGTCAGTGAGGGCTTCCAACATGTAGTAATGACATACATATTGTTGTCAGATGTCTATCTGTTGACACATTCATCCTACAGCATAGCTACTTGCCAAGCTGAAGACTGTCAGTCCCTGTACAGATGTGCAGATGGCAGGTGTCCAGCTGGGATACATACAGGCAACCTATGCTTGACTGACACTGACATGTCTTGCCAGCTGTGTTATAACTGGTACATATAGGAGGCAACACCCTATATGCACCACATGCCATGGGTACCTCCATTACACTACCACAGTCAACAGAACATGCTTGGGCATAGTTCTCCATCACAGACTCTAACCATGTGTTGTAATACATGTTACATACATGTCAACTGGATCACCTCAGTAGCCATTTGCAGGAAGCACGCAGAGGATTGGCTGATGCATGTTACTATCATCCTGAGGGTCACCACAGTGGTGTCTGTCGATAGATTGCCTGCTGGCACATGGCAGGTGGCATGATACCACTATACACATATCCCCTACACTACCCATCTCTCCATGGACAATAGCCAGGTACACACCTATGACCACCTGCAGCAATTGTACTTGTGCATTACTGAGGATAGCAGCATCTGTGTGTTAGTACACCTGTAGCTGGGAATACCATGAGGGCCTTCACAACCACTGCAACACCCATTTTCATAGAAAGATGTGGCTGCTGCTGTATCGGACATTACATCTACCCTCTTACGCTCCTCTCCCTATTGGCTGCATGATCCTTGCAGTACTAGCACAACAGTGTTGTACAAATGGGTCAATAGGCATGGATACCTGTTGAGTTCTGGCAAGTGTGTGTATGTGTGCATGTCTGTATATCTGTAGGGTACATCATTCCGAGGCCACATACTCCTATTACAATACACATTGCCACACAGTAGTAAGGATAGTGTTGTTGCTGCCCATAGGTGAGGCATGACAATGCAACAGCACACTATGCCTGTGGCATGTGCATTAAATGCATATCCCTATAGTACCACTGTTGGGATGTACAATGAGTTGTACCGCAGTCTGGGGCAATGTGTAATAGTGGGTATGTCAGAGTATCATCATGGGTTCCATTGAGTACAATATCCACTGTGGGATGTGGGTGCTGTGTACACTGTCATTACACCATGGTACACCCAGTATATGTCCTATGTACCACTGTATGATGACCACTGTCACCATCAACCATACAGGTAACTGATACCACGATCCAGCCCAGTTATGCATGTGCTGTGCGCAGCCTACCTGTAACACATTGGACACACTAACAAGGTAGTTAGCACCGTTATGCCCAGGTCTCTTGGATGTGTTTCTGCCTATGTGTCTTTTAATGGGTATAGTGTTGATACGTCACACTATGTATTGTCCATATACAACCATTACATCCCCCATTACCATAATGTACATGTTTGGAGATGTTCTGCATGTAACATGTAACCTGGAACATACTCACCCTAAATGCTGTGTGGTGTGTGCAATGAAAGCCACACACTGCAGTAGCACTACATACCTAGGTAGTGGTCTAGTCCCAGTGTTGCCAAGTAAGAGTGTGCATGTATGTGGATGGGTCTACATCAGGTTGCTGATTATACATGTCCCAGCAGGTCACCTGTCCATATGGCACATGCAGTAACTGTTAGACAAACCTGTGACATGTGTTCAACTGTACCCAGGATATGTCACAGCCATGGTGTCACCACAGTGCCATACCCCTTGTGGAATATGACTGCAGTCCATCCTCCTGCTGACACATGTACAACTACAACACAAATGGATAAGATTATGGAGACCACAATCACTCAGTGTTGCTAACAGCTATAATGCATCATGGCTGGACAGCTACACTACCTGACATGAATGCATTAAACATTACTCCTGACAACATGTTACACTGCAGTACATTGGTACACTGTAGTATAGCCACTGTGTGCATCAGAACCATATTAGCCTGTCCCTGCATATGGATGACAGGGATGTGGCACAGGTATCATCGTATGCACAGGGCATGTTGTTGATTTGCCAGAGACCAAGAGTGGGCCATACGCTTGACATCATGTGTGTGGGTGAGTGGTGTAATTAGTTGAAATGGGTGTGGTGATGCGATGTGTGTAGGTATGGGGTTGCCATAGGTGTGTTCGTATAGTGTGTGGGTATGCATGCACACAGTTTTGCCATGTTGCTGCCCTATACAGGTGTTTCTTGGACAGCTGCAGACCATACCTGGCAGGGGGTCCAGTTCACTGCCTCTGGCCATGGACATGTAGACTGTGCCTGCTAGGGGTTCCATGGGCACATCAAGGTACAGGCCTCAATGTGTTACACTCCCCTGATGATGACAGATGTCCACTGGAATCAGGTCCCTCCTAGGACTAGCGAGGGCCAGGTGCATGTGGCCTGCTGTGGTGTGGACAGTGCCCCCTGCAGTGTTGGGGCTGGTACTGCCACTACGAGAGTGCCTTGGTGTCCTAGCACATCCACGTTGACCGCCAGCTGTTGGTATTGCTGGCCTATGTCCATGAGGCCATCTCCGCACTCCCACCACATGTTCAAGCATGGACAAACCACAGTCGATGAGGCACACCATCTCACCCAACTGTCTATCTATGACCTCGGTATAATCATGGAAGGCACCGGACAGTTCATGGATGTAGTCCCTTGCAGATGAGAGAGCAGCCCTCTGCAGCCTCAGGCCCTGTCTGGTGTACAGTTCCATACATGCCTGCACCCCCATGACAGTCTGAAACATGCGCCTGGTGGTACCAGTTGTGGTGCTTCTGCCAGGGTCATGGTGACCAGCAGCCCTACCATGAGCACCCTAGTACATCTGCTTATGTGGGGCCCTGCGAGACATCTGGCTATGCCTGCTGTGATGAGATACAGTAGGCATAGATACCACACTCTCCTGTGCACTGCCACCAACTGCCAGCTATCCCTCTGCTATGGCCACTGGTGATGGGGTATGTATAGGCACTGTAACTGTGTGTGGGATTGGGGTGGCTAAGATGGGGATGTCAAACGATGGCACAGTTTCGGCCCCTACCAACCCCACCTGTGCCTCAACTTACTATCATCATCTTTGGTGTCTGTATGGACACCAACATCAGATTGCATGCAGCAGGGACTGACCCACCTCGCCACCTGTGGGGGAAAACAAGAAACACACTTTAAGACCTGTACAACATTGCATAACAGTACACACACACACACACACACACACACACACACACACACACACACACACACACACACACACACACACACACACAGTCTACCTTAATACCTACTTGTTCCTTATTTTACAGACAGTCCCACATTTATTTACATAAGTTCCCCATTCTGCATCACACTTGGTAACATACACTTATTAATACCACTCATTAATGTATCATTCCTCTAAATGCCTAGACAAGTGATCACAACACAACACCTGTTACTCCATGATCTCCTTGACTTGAGTGGAGTAGGTTTTACATTGCCTCACTGCTGTAATCCAGTGTTCATCCTGTGTATGTCCAGACATTGTGAGCATGGCCCCTATATGTTAGGGGGTACTATGTTCACTCCATAATGTCATGCACTGGAGTGTCATATGTAAGTATTGCTCAGTAAATTCCAGATCTGCTGCTCAATCAACTTATGTGGACAACAGTAATATATGGATAAATGCCCCAGTGTTCATAGGTTTACAGGTTCATAGGTTCATAGGTAGGTACTAGGCTACTGGCCCTAGGGCCTATACAAGCCTAGCAAAAAAGGTACCCTGGCTTTTGCCACCCAAGAAAATTATTTTCCTGTGCCCCTGTCAAGCAGTACCACAGAAGTGATCCCCGGGGTGAATTTCCTATTCCCCATCCAATCATCAAGATTTTTCTTGAAGAGTGCTAATGAGGAGCTCTGTTTGACATATATAGGTAGTCTGTTCCAGAGTATGGGAAGTCTCTGGGACAGGAATCTACCCCTCCAGCATGTTCCATTTATCGTGGTGACAAGGTTTAGGTCCCTAGAGCATGTAGCACAGACGAATTGGGATTTCATTAAGTGGAGCATGTCCAAGAGCTCTGCGTTTGACATAGCTTTGCATGTTAGGCAGAGATCACCTCTAAGTAGGCGATATGTGATGGAGTAAAGCTGGAGTTTTTTGAGTCAGTCTGCGTAAGGCATCTGTTTGAGACCAGTAATCCCCTTTGTGAGGTATTTTTGCAGCCTTTCCAGTTGTTGTAGATGTCTTATGAGGTACATACTAAAAGGGGCATTGTACTCTATAATGGGTCGAATGAGTGATAAGTAGCGGGGAACAATTACCTCTTTTTTCTGGATGAGAAACCTTTTGTGATGAGGTGTGCCATGTAGAAGGATTTTCTAACCACTGTGGCGATGTGATTATCAAAGGAGAGACTACTGTCCACCCGTGTCCCAAGGTCTCTTATCACATTTTCAGTATTAAGTAGACTACCGCCTATGTGGTAGTTCATGGGTACAGAATTTTTACCAAAGGGGATGACAATGCACTTTTTGGCATTGAGCTTGTGACCATGGCTTTGACACCAGGCATCTGTCTCAGTGAGGCTCTTTTGTAGGATGTCCACATCATTAGGAGTTTTGATTATGGCTTTTAGTTTGCAGTCATCTGTGAATTTAGTTAGCCAAAGACCTTCTGTGTTAGCCTGTACTTCAGAGAAGTAGATACCAAACAGGCGAGGACCCAGGACTGAACCCTGTGGTACTCCACTTGTCACTGGTCTGAAGTCTGATTTGGAGTCTTCTACTTTCACAGTGTGCGTTCTGTCAGTAAGCCAGTTGGCAACCCATTTTGTGACATAGGAGTTATACCTAGATTAGTGAGTTTATCTATAATTCCAAAGTGGAGGATGGTGTTGAACGCCTTGGTGAGATCTAGATAGGCTGTGTGAACTATCTTACCCTCATCTATGGCTTTGGTGACTATTTCAAAGAAGTCTATCAGGTTTAGGAGACATGATCTGCTTTTACAAACCCTAACTGTGTGGGGTCCAGAGTTTGGAAATCTCCAATGTCTTTGTTTATGAGTTCCATGATGATACGCTCCATGGCCTTGCAGACCAGGCTCGTCAGGCTAATGGGGCAGTAGTTCCTGGGGTCTATTATGGCCCCCCCTTTGTGGAGTGGGATAGCCATCATGGTGCACCATTCAATGGGCACAAAGCCTGAGGTGAGGCTATGATTGAACATGGTACTTAGGTGGGGTGCCAGTTCATTCTGTAGTTCATGTAGAAGGCAGCCTGGAATGTTGTCAGGTCCCATGGATGCTGTGTTATTGGCTTTGGAGAGTGAGGTTTTTACCTGTGCAGCTGTGATTACAGGAACTTTGATTTCTTCCGGTATAAAGATGGGCCCTTTAGGGGATGAGAGGGGGGTAAAGTTAGCACTGAACCTATCTGCCTGGATGTTGGCAATATCAGTTGGTTCTGTATATTTAGTGTCATTTTGCTGTAACTCAGAGCAGATCTGAATGTTGCCATTGAGATTCTTGACATAGCTATAGAATGCTTTGTGGTTGTCTTTATCTTTAGAATCAGTGACAATTTTGTTTTCATAACTAGCTTTGGAGGATTTTATGAGGGATCTCAGCTTCTTACTGAGGCTGACCAGGAATTTCTTCCAATTGTGGGATTTTATTCTTTTTTGCAACAGTTTTTTTCTTCTGTTGTAGAGTTTGTTTATGGCAGAAGACCACAAAATTGGCTTCCTTTTTTTGGAAGATAGCATCTTAGTTCTGTTAGGAATAGCACGATCCATGCACTCGTGTAAGTGCTTATAAAGTGCATTTGTGTAGGATTCAGTAGTCGTACCTCTATTGTCCATCTGCATGGGTGTAGTGAAGTTTGTCACTTCTGTCTTAAGAAGCATGAAGTTGGCTTTGGAGAAATTTTTTTACGGTTATTTTCCTAATGGGGGGTGGGAGCGGGATGTGGATGTCTAAGGTGATTAGCTTGTGGTCAGATCTGACCAAGAGGAGCTGACCTCTGGTGTGGAACAGTGGTCACCGATGTTGGTGATGACTAGGTCTAGGATTTTGCTGCCCCTGGTGGGGGTGTGGATAAGTTGATCCAAGGCACTGGAATTGATGATATCCAGAAAACTTTGAGTAAAAGAGTTGGTACACGAGTAGTTTTCCCAGTTAATGGTAGGATAGTTGGAATCACCCATTATTAGAGTGCTGGGTTGTACCTTAATATTTTCCAGTGCATCAAAAAAAGAGGAGTGGGAATCCTTGGGCATGTTGGGGCATCTGTCACAAGCTACAATCTGGATTGCGGTTTTGCCCAGAGTTAGTTGAACTTGGATAATCTCGGATGTATTATGCTGAGCAACTAGCTTGGAGGTGTGGCTATCCTTAAAGAATATGGACACACCTCCACCTTTAGTGTTTTGGTCCGGGTTTGGTGGCCGAAAGGTGTGGTATGAATTATAGCCTGGTAATGCAGGGGTGCTCTCTGGAGCTATGAATCAGGTCTCTGTCACTGCACAGATGTCAATGTTCTACATTTTAAGGAGTGCCTTGAGTGAGTGCATTTTGAGGTTTAGACTTCTAGCATTGACTAGTCTTCTACTCCAATGCATCTGTAGTGCTGCATAGGTGGGTAGTCATACACATCTCTGCTGATTGCAATATTAAGGGTATACCTGGGGTCTACTTTCCCTCCAAATGCATGTTCCATGCTACAGACCTTATTATACTATAAGTTGTCCTGTGATTACATATCAGACAAGTATTCCTGGTGTTTCATGTGTCAGTCCATGCCCATGTACTGCACGGTACCAAAGGGAAGTACTGCCAAATGAACAATACTACAATCACACATGTGCATACATGGACACCCACACAAACACACACACACACATGCACACATACATCCTACATGCGTCAACCCCCCCACTCCACCAGATTGCACTTACAGACAGAATAACCCCCCACACACACACACACACACACAGACACACAGTCCACCTTAATACCTACTTGTCCCTGATTTTACAGACAGTCCCACATTTATTCACATAAGTTCCTCATTTTGCATCACACTTAGTAACATACACTTATTAATACCACTCATTAACGTATAATTCCTTTAAATGCCTAGACGAGTGATCACAACACAACACCTGTTACTCCATTACCTCCTTGACTTGAGTGGAGTAGATTTTACATGGCCTCATTGCTGTCATCCGGTGTTCAACCTGTGTATGTCCAGACATTGTGAGCATGGCCCCTATACGTTAGGGGCTACTAGGTTCATTCCATAATGTCATGTACGGGATTGTCATATATAAGTATTGTTCAGTACATGCCAGATCTGCTGCTCAGTTAACTTATGTGGACAACAGTAATATATGCATACACACCCCGGTGTTGTTTAGTAATTCCCCAATGCATCTGTAGTGCTGCATATGTGGGTAGTCATACACATCTCTGCTGACTGCAAAATTAAGGGTATACCTGGTGTCTACTTTCCCTCCTAATGCAAGTTCCATGCTGCAGACCTTATTATACTATAAGCTGTCCTGTGATTACATATCAGACAAGTATTCCTGGTCTCTCATGTATCAGTCCATGTCCATGTACTGCATGATACCAAAGGGAAGTACTGCCATATGAACAATCCCACAATCACACATGTGCATACATGGACACCCACACAAACACACACACATGCACACATACATCTGACATGCATCAAATAAACCCTCCACTCCACCAGATTGCACTTACAGACCAAATAACCCCCCCCACACACACACACACACATATATACAGGTGAGGTTGCACAAAGATAGTACACACAGTCCTCCCATTACCCATCTGTCAACATGCATAACATATGGTACTCAGCATGCAGTGCAGCTATAGTCAATCCATGCTAGCAACAGTATACATGTGTGTGATGCATTGGCTGTGTTAGTAGGTGATGCCCCTTCCCCTGGAAAACACTGAACCCATGTACGCAGTATTGCTGTGCACCTGTTCTGCACCCTGCCATGTACTGCGCACCAAAACTCACAGGTGTACAAACCATTACTGAATGTGTATTACTGTGTCAGTTATGTCTGCTGTAATGCTCACAGCCCCTATGTGTTTGAGCGACACATACCTGGCATGATATGTGGACAGATTTAATTTGTGAATGCCTGATGTCTGGTTTACAGATCTCAACATCAGTGGTGCATGTATGACCAATCCATTACTATTTCACTGACAACCATCAGACCTTACCGTGGCTATGGGGAGTCTACACACCTTATTGATATGACGCACTCTTCCTTGATCTGCCATGGGACCACAACACCACATATATTAACAGTACATGAGCCTGATATGTGACATATGTCCTGTACATTCACATGCAGTGTCTAAGAAATGTGTTAGGTGTGCAGATACTGGCCGCAATGCATACACTCCATGGGTGCATATGTGTGCACACCCTTATCATGACAGTTTGTTGCACCTATTGTTATGAGTCACTATTCCTGGCAGGGGTATACTAGCATGGGCCATCTGCATTTGCCAGTATATGGTCTGTCTGCCCTACACATTTCCCCCAACTCTGCATGATTGCAAGGTCTACTCATATGAACATCCCTTGGAGTTCACACACTGCCATCACTATTGTGGTGGAGTTAGGGTTATGTCTGCCACAGTTCCTGAACATGACTGCGTGCAGATACAGCCATTCTTAGCATCCTAAGGATCCCTGCTGCAGTGCACTGGTATGTTATACTAGCACACCCTCTCCAGCTTCAGCCTTTTTGCAGATGCTTGTCAAGTGTGGCCCCCACATGTGTGTCAGTTTGCAGTGTCCCATACACTGAACACCATGTGTAACAGCCTAGTCCCAGCTAATAATGTGGACCACAGTATTATGTTATGCTATAGTGTAGATCTGTAACAGTTGCCATTGTAATACTGGTATATACACTGTTGTTGCACTGTATAAGGGTGATGTTTCACACATGTCCCTACTGTAGGCCATGTGTCCCACCATTATGTTCATTCCTGTGAACACATTGTGCAATGACAGGATGTTAGTTATCTTCCAGGTGTCTGACATACCCTTCAGATACCCCATCATGGTCACCACTGTAATGCAGTGCATTTAACAGCAACAACATGTGAACAAGTATGGCATGTATTATGGGTAGGTGTGTTAGATTTGTGCATAGAATATACCATAGCCATTACATGCCCGGTGTATTGGCAAGCATGAACATAGTGATATACCAGAGGGACCTACATAGAAGTGTGAGAGATGTGATGTCAGTGGCCACAGCTGTTGCATTGCTACAGGGTGGGTGCAGCATTACAGTACATCAACAGTACAAGTCTACAATACTACTGCTTATGCACATCTGTTTATTACTGCTACACAGCAACAGACTATATATATGACATCAGATATGCATGATCTACCTGTACAGATGCGGATGCATACGCAATAGTGGTCTACTGATGTGCCCTGTGGCCTTACCTGCACGTTCCTCAGCTGGTGTGTGGGTAGCACCCACCTCCACAATGCTCTCTGCCAGATTTTGGGTGTGGGGATGGGCAGGTGCCACAAATCTGGCGAGGAGCTTCTCAAAACATGTCGGGGGGATGGATGGCATGACCCTCCCTATTGCAAGGTAATCCCCCAGACTGCAACAGCACACCGATGGGCATTGCAAAGCAGGTCAGTACAATGATGCCAGACCTGCTCACGACTGCGGTTATGCGGGCCAGCATCATTGACCCTGTGGACTAGATTGTTCCATAGGGTGGTCCGCTCCTGCTGCTCATGGGTGGCCCTGCCAAACAGAACTGGATAGTGCTGTATAAGGTGGTTCAAGATTAACTCATTTTCCACCGCTGAATACCCTGGTAAACAGCCATGGGGCATCTTGCCTAAAAGACATAAAAATGGAAACAAGTCTGAGCAACTCATACAGCAAGGTTACCATAGTTCATAATACACATCTCTGTCACCCTCCTACCATATCAGTGACAACAAACTGTTCACAAAACTCAGAAGGTATGGGTACAGCGTACCTACCATTGGGACATATATTGTATTGTACCACACTTTGTGCTATGTGTTTGTATTTAGGTTCCCTGTGTGGACACTATAATTGCTGGCCAGTTATGGACTATTTCACCTGCATGCCATTGTCAGGGCCACTATGCTTCCATATATGCATGTGGTATGCTTGCTGTGTGATTGCTGCGCATCTGCCATTCTGTGTTATTGGAGATATCTATGCATGCTGTTGGACATGTTCTGGGATTGTATGGACTATTACTGCCCACATATGTTCTATTACAATGACACAATAGCATGTTTAGGGAATATTTGCCAGCAGAACCACATCCCCCACCTCATCTGGCCATGTTACCAGGCCACATCACATATGAGACCCAAACTGGGGCCTCCACATATACTGGTCAAGCACTATCCTCAGGTGGCCACCTCAGGGGATGTTGTCCCTCTCTGGGGGCACACACAGACATGATCCTGTCACCCGAGGTCAGATCCAGGGTCTGTTCCATGGGGGGGGGGTGTTTACAGAAACTTGTGGGATGTGCTACAGCACTTTGAGGCACCCAGTACACAATCACAGGGTCCACATGCTCCTCCTGCTTAGCCTCCAGGCCAGGCACCTTTGGGGCCATGGAACTGCTGTTTTGACTAGCAATGGGTGGGGCCTTCTTTCCATTGTTTCCATATGGGGGCTCATCGCAGACCACATACACCAGCCCGGGTGTTTACCCACCACATGTGTCATATACTAACCCTTTTGGCTGTCCCCTACATCTACCAACCCGAAAAACCTCCACAAATATACCTGCTATCCTTCCACATATTCCCATTCCCTACTTCACAGACAAGGACAATGTGGTCCCAACAAGGGATTCACATGTGACATACCCATCCATGCTGCATTCACTCACTTACAGCTGTATATATCTGTGTGTATTGCTATATGTGATGTTCCCTCACACATAGCATGCAGCACTGTGGTGGTAATATAGGGGACATGTATTTACATACATATGTCTGTGTTTTTTATATATGTAGACAAACATATATATATGTGTAGATATATTTTATGTTGTGTATATGTGTTTATATATATATATATATATATATATATATATATATATATATATACATATATATGTCTACCTATGGGTATCTGTATATCTGTAGACATACATGAATATACACACACACACACACACACACACACACACACACACACACATATATATATATATGTATGTATATATATGTATGTATGTATGTATGTATATATATGTATGTATGTATGTATATATATATATATATATATATATATATATATATATATATATATATGGGTTCATGTCATTTGATCGACAGTTCATTTGATCGACAGTTCATTTGGTTGACAGTTCACTTGATCGACAAGCATTTGCCCCCTACCCCAATGTTGTGCGACCCTGGAGTTGATATATATAGTTAGGGGGGTGTGGGGGGCTTGTCGATCAAATGAACTGTCGACCAAATGAACTGTCGATCAAATGAACTGTTGATCAAATTACATGAACCCATATATATATATATATATATATATATATATATATATATATATATATATATATATATATATATATACATATACATGCCTATAAATGGGGTACATTCAGACATCAGGTCCACAATCTCTAACTCTCCTTCCTGCTCAGCTGCACTGTTTTGCCTTGCTACAACACAGACAGGTGCCACATATGGACACAGCCTGACATTAGGGGGGTATATATAGGGCCAGATTGCAGGTAAGCCTATTACACACGTATGGCATTTCAGCATGCTACAATACATGTTAACCAAGTGTCCTGCAAGTGGTGGACTCTGGAACCCATGTGTCCATTATTATGGCATTACTTCCACCACCAGCTATTGGCCACAGTAATATACATCCTTTCGATTACACAACACACACTATGTTGGCTTACAGCTGGTCAGTCAGTGCTGCTCTGCACAGTTGACAGGTATGGCCCACTACCCACAGGGACAGACTCTATTGTCCATAGCAGTTGCTCAGCTGAACATCATTACAATAGCAACACCTGATGGCACATATTAATTCTACATCATCTATCCCAGTATTATGGACTAAGTACTACAATCAGATACATGCATATATACTTCACATACCTGTTGTGGGAATGAGGTCTGTTGTGGATGGTTTGCTTGTAGGAGTTTTTTTTTCTCCTTGGCTATGGCCTTAGCCTGCTTTCTTTGTTTCGGTTTTGGTTTTGATTTTGGTTGTGGATCTGGTTTATCTCTCTCTCCCTCTCTTTCTCTCTCTCTGTCTCTCTCTCTCTCTCTCTCTCTCTCTCTCTCTCTCCAGTAAATGGATTGAGCTTCTTGGAATAGATTGCAGCATGGCTTTTGTAGGTGATGCCCATGATCAGTTGATGGCCTCTGCACCAATCAGTGTCCTCCACTTGCTACCTGCATGCATTATGCTGTGTAGTACTTCCAATTACCACTGTCATGGCATCCCACTAATATAAATCCCTACAACATGTGGGAGTGGTCCTTTTACCTTTCCGGTATGGTGGACATCCTTCCTGTGTGCGGGCAGCAGTGTTACAGACAGCCGGTAGCAATACCTCTTACATAGAACATGCACACTCAGGCCAGCTACATATTTGTATGAGGTTCCTGAATTTTCAGAGTGTGAGTAGTGTTGTTGTATGCATTGTATAACACCAGTGTTACAGGGTTTGCATGTACATACTAGTTTAACATGGACTGCAGTCTGTCTGCATAGCTCTCAACTGTGGGTCTATCCACTTGATGGCCAGAGGTGTGCCTGTTATGTTTTGTCTGTCCACCGCACAGGTCTTGTGTCAGATATATCACTGGCAGTGTGTGTGTTGAGTGCTATCAGTACATGGCTACATTCATTTGTGTTTATGACTTCATATTCCTGACTAAGGGTATGTTGCAGACTATCCTGTAACACCAGCAACTTGCTTAGTGTATGACAACACTATTTCACATGTGGGCCTGTGTTCCGACCTCTGGCCTCCACCTACATACCAGGCTTTGTCCATATGACATGCTGTCAGGGGTAGTTATGTAGCCGCCTGTGAGTATGTCATGCTGCCATTCCTGCCATCATTCCACTGCTGTTGTGGCCCCCACACATATTGTGGAGTTGGGTCCATATGTGTGCGGGCCTCATCTGCACAATACATGTGTGCTCTTCTGCAGTCCAGAGGTCAGTGTATGTAACAGTGGTATATGCCCCTGTATGTCAGTCTATGGGGGGATGCATCATAACTAACCTAGGCTTGTTACAACATGTGAGAGATATCAGGGGTAAGCTGCCTTAAGGTATCTGGATGTACGGATGTACATTACCATACAATTCACCTTGGGAAAATGCAGGCCTACTGCTTCCTGCCATACAGACTGCTCTGTTTGTTAGTGTGATTGTGATGGTTTCAGTTATGCCTTGTTATGTAACAGATACATCCCATTGTGTCAACTGACGTATTTTCCCCCTAGGGATTGCGTACAGAGTGTAGATAGAGACTACTGGACTATACATCTGCATTACTTACTGTTGATTGATTGTTATCCTGTGGCCCAGTCTGTCTTTACTGTTGTACTACTTGAAGGCCTTGGCCTGGACAGCAACATATGTTATGCTTTCTGGAATACTGTATTAATTCATCTGTTTGAGAGTTGCATTAGTCTGCTTATATGTATTTCAAAGTCTAAACAGCTACATGACATGGCATATACAACTGTAATAGTAAAC
>NC_056729.1:1310261511-1310301511 GCF_019279795.1 Protopterus annectens
TGCTGGACAGAACAAGAGCCGTTAGATATAGAGTGGGTTTGCTTGGAGGTAAGCACTGCTAACTTCTGGTTACAGTTTCTTAATCTGATTTATCTTCTCGATCGCTTAACCTGTGTAGGAATTGCTTACCCCCACGCAGACAGAGTTAATCCTGCTTACTGCTGCTTAAAAGTGCTTACTCCCACTTACCCCGTGTTAGTTTCTTTAAAAGAAATGAAAAAGGGTTGATAGGAAAGCGGTGAAAAAGGAGCACAAAGAGGGAAAGACAGTAGGGAAAATAGCTAGGGATGTGCAGGAAGGGTGTAGGGAAGGTCCATAGCTGCCCATTTCTTCTACAGCAACAGCTCTGTATATACACTGAATTTGAAGATAGATTTGGACTTTCATTACCCTGAGAGAAGGGTGAGGACAACAATAATATGTTGCTAAGTCAGTTAGACCAGATTACATGTGCCCAGTGGACACGTGTGAAAAATGGACAGCTATGTATGGGGCAAGATTTTTTTGGGGGGAACAAATACCCTTATTTTTTTTTCAGGTGATAGTGGGTTGTTGAGGAGGGATAGTAGGTATATTTGGGGAGGTAGGTTGGGTAGGTTAACAGACAAGACAAACAAGATGCATACAGTGGCAGTATATGACACATGTGTAGGGTAAACACCTTAATGGGGAGGGGTGTTGGGAAATTGGAAGCCCATGAGCCCCCTAGTGAAAACAGTGGGGCTGAGGTCCCGACCCATGGCAGTCACCACTGCACCTTCACAGCCCCAAAGGTGGCTGTGCTGGAAGCAGAGTAGGAGGGCCAGGCCGACCCTCCAGTTGCAACACATGGCCCTCAAGCTGGCATAGCAGATATCCAACCTCCCTGCAGAGCCTGCTATGCGCTGCAACCCAGACCTGGTGATGGATGACAGGTTCCTCTCTGCACCCTACTCCTGGGGGGGTGAGCCCCACCCCCTGAGGCAGTTCCACCTGAAGGTGGTGCAGGACCAACAGACAAGGAGGTCCCAGGTTGGGTCCCAGATGTGCTGGTGCCCGGTGCCATGGCCAGATGAGGTGGGACAGTTGGGTCTGCCAGGGACCGGCCTTCCCAAACATGCTATAGTGTTTAAATGTTATAAACATATGTGGGTTAGTAATAGTCAACACATTCCAGGATTAGGTATAACAACATGCATAGATATTCCCATTAATCCAAACACCAGATATGGAACAGTTGCATAGCAAACAGAACACATGTATATATGGGACCACAGTGGTCATTACAACAGCATGCAGGTACATTGATGGTAGCATGGCACCAATGTGGGAGTATTTCAACATAGCACATGCATATAAACAAATTTAAATAATTATGAAACAATAGGACATATATTCCAACAGTAGAGTTAAGTCAGCACATACAAATTGAGTTGTGTATTTAGGTTATTGTTGCATATATGGTGGTGGGGAGAGAAAAATGTCAATTAACAACTAGTATATTCCTAAAGTTCATTACTTTCCTAGTCAGTTCTGTGAACTGTTCCTTACAGGTATTAGTACACTACCCTATTGCCTTAGTTTGGACAGTGGCATGGCTGTCGACAACTATATACCAGGGGCGGCTCGTGTTATTGGGCTGCAGGACTGCAGCCCCCCCCAGCTGTAAAACAAAAAAAGAAAATAAAAACAAAAAAAAAACACATCGTGGAACATCGTGCATGCACACTCACGGCATTTCCCGATATTCAGACTGCTGTTGAACCAGTTTGGAGCATGTGCACAGAAACCAGATTGTCTCACCAACAGTCCGGATTTGGAGACAAGTATTCAGCAGCAATATCCCAGAAGCCTATGCAGTTACAACTGCATAGACTGAAAGGGGATCGGACTGCAACATCTGTTGGCTGGGTAGCACCCAGCTTGCTCTCGCTGGAAGAACATGCTCTGCGTGGGCTTTTGGATGTTACGGACATTGTGTTATGGATGTTTGGAACTGCAGAAAGGAATATCACAACGTGGGCTTTGACAAAAGGTATGGAACTGTATGTAAGCTCAGAGGGTGTGTGTAATGCTGCAGTTGCTATATGGTGGTGGGTAGAGAATCAGGCTTGAACCCTGTGCCTTGGGCCCAGGTGGCAAAAGCCTGAATTCCCTACCCACCACCACTTGTAAAAGAATTTGCAGATTTTTGCCTCATATTTGTTCTGTTCTGTTCTGTTCCTCATAAAATCTGTGGTTTCTGTATTTTTGTCTTTCAACAGTCAGTAGTGCAGTGGTACAGTGGAAGCATTGTTGCCTGGCAGCTACAGGTTCTCTGGATTTGATTCTGGGTTGGGATGCTTTCTGTGTGGAGTCTGCATATCCTCCTTGTGTTTGTGTGGGTTTCCTTTGGTGTTCTCCAATCTTACAATGACATGTGACTGGAGTGTTTCTCCCTGGGCCTCTGCTGAAAATTGGCTTTTGTTCCAAGTCAGACTTTCCTGGTTAACAAATGTTAAATAAATAAAAATGACAAGCATTTGAATTTCAGACTTCATATTCTTCAGATAGTACATGGTAACACAAAACTTTTTATTCTAGCAATTTTCTAAGTTTATAAGATGGATATTTGACATTTGTCCCTATTTTTGGGACTGTATTCCCCCATTATTGGCTTTGTTCAGGGTTTTTGTGCTAAGGTTGAGAGCTATGGTAAGAACTGAATTCACTGAATATGTTTTGGGGCTGTATTCCCCCATTATTGGCTTTGTCCAAGTGTTTTTTGCAAAGAGGTTGACAGCTATGGTGAGAACCGAGTTCATTAAATGGTAGGCATTTAAGCTTCAGTCTTCCTTGCTTTCACAAATCAGCTGATTTGGCATAATGATATGTTGCTCTGGCTGTTTTGCATAGGGTTCTGGGTTCAAGGCTTGGCAGTGAAATGTATGGTGGTGACACTCATTTTATTCTAGCAACTTTCCAACATTATACAAGCAATGTTTAAAATGCGCCCCTGGTTTTTGGGCTTTTGTCCCCCCCATAAATGTTGGCTTTTTCCAGATTTCTTGTGCTGCAAATTTCAGAGATACAGCTGAGTGCTGAGTAGATTTTACAAGGAGCTGAGAGCTGCAGGGGAGCAAAAGTTTAGTGCTATTTATGGTAAGCCTGCTTCCATTGTTAATAGCACAACAGGTAATGTACTTGCTTTTGATGCAGAAGGCTGTGGGTTCTACTCCCACAGTAGGTAGATGCATTGCTGATACAGTATTGTGTTGCAAAGGGGGTGGATGCTGTAGTACTTTTTGGTGAAGATACCTAGTAACTATTAACCTGTTATCAGTTTTCTATCCATTCCCTATTGCAGTATTATTAGTATATCATTTTTTTTAGTGTGACATAGGCAATTTATTCCTCAAGGGCAACAGACACTTTATTTGTATATGAAACAATGAAATATAAATTTGTTTGCTAGCAGCAACCTCTTCATTAGTTACAGATCTCTTTAATGTGGAATTATTTAGATGACTTTTACTTCTTCAGAGATTGTGCATATTTACTGATACTGGTGGACTGCAGAAGTTTGAGTATACTTTTATGATGGAAATTTTCTGAATTGGGCAGTTTTGTCATTATTGGTGCATGCATTTTGTGTCATTGCTTACCAGAAAAATTTTCAAAACAATAAATTTAAAACACCCTTTAAAACTGCACTGTATTGTACAAGGAATATAATTTAATACAATCAGGAAGGTGTATCAAAGAACATGTGTATGTTTCATGTGCAAGAAGCCTGTGATTTGAAAACAGCCCAAAGTTAATCTTTATCTGCCACTGGCAAAATATATTTTCTTTTAATGTGAGTTTCAATGCTATTTCAATGAATGTGAGTTTCAAGGGCAGATAAGTTTTATTGCTAAGTCTGTTTTCATTGTGAGACTGCATTGCTTTGTTTAGCAGATATTTATTAGTGTTTGTGCTGTAAAATGCAAAATAAAACTTTCAAATGAAGGCCAAATCATCTTAGAAGTAAAGCAGTATGCACATTAGTGTTTATGGTAAATGGGATGAAATAGTCAAGTAATGGTTCATTGGAATAGCTACATGGGGGGAGGCTCCATTCAACCATGATTTTGTGAGGAGGGAAGGTCAGCAAACTCAAAGACAGCCCCTGCTGAACTATACCTCTCAACTGTCCAGATTTTTGCAGAATGAATAGATTTTTGTTTCTTATTTTTGGTTTGTTCCTCATAAAATTTGTGGTTTTGTGGCAAATCATTTAGGAATTAAGCCACTAAATAATGATAGACACTGAGTTTCAGACTTCATAACCTTCAAACAAATGCATGCTAAAGCAAGACGTGTTATTCTATCAACTGTCTCAGTTTAGTAATTTTTAGTACTATTTATATGTTCTCCCAATATATTTGGCCTTGTCCAGATTTCCTGTATTAACAGGTTGAGAGGTACATGCAAATAAATTGCTTTATAGTATTAGACATATCTAAACCTCTCAACTGTCCCCAATTCTGTCTGAAAATGTTGCTCTTCCTCTAATAATCCCTCTGAAAAATGGCAATTTTGGAAGAAAACGTGGAGGGTTTGCAATTAATAAATAACTTTAAAAAACAGAGTTATAGATTACTTTCATTTCAGAAATGCATGTAGATTCTTTTATTTTGTCAGCTTCTCAAGTTAGCAGTTGTTGTTGTTGTTGTGTCTTTTGGCTTTTCCCGGTTAGGGGTCGCCACAGCGGAACTTCGGTCTGCTAATGATTGGCAGTAGATTTTTACTTGCCAAGTTGCCAGCCCTGGCACACAACCTTCAACGAAGGTATGCCCATTTACGCATGTGTCCACACGGAAGACGCTTTAGCTGAGAATCGAACAGGACATTGTCTTACTGTGAGGCAACAACGCTACAGCAGCACCACCACTGTACTAATATTAAAAAAATGTCCCTTCTTTGACAGGTTCCCAGCTGTACTGTGTGGCTATTTTATATTTTTGCATCACATTTTTGGTTTGTTTTTCATAAAATTGTGTTTTTTTGGCAAATTAGTAGCAAATCATTAAAGACTGAAGTTAGAAAATAATGGCAGACATTTGAGTTTCAGATTTCATTCCCTTCAGAAAATGCATACTAATGCAAGACCTACTATTCTATTCTCTTTCTAAGTTTATAAGAGCAATATTTAAAAATTGCCTTATTTTTGGGCCTTTGCCCCACTTCTATGTATGGCTTTGTCCAGATTTCTTGCTCTAAGGTTGAGAGGTATGACAAATGTGTCAGGGACATCACAGTCAGGCAGAGACATTAAATTGTGTCATTCTTGTTACACCCCACTCCCTCATGTAGTGACTCTGGATGTGTCCAAGCAAGGCAAGGAGCAGTTATGCAGTGTAAATATGCAGAGTATTCCCCCAACCAAGGTAGACACAAGTACTACAGTGGCTTTTCATCTGTCCTTGATTTTGCAGAATGTTCTGGTTTCTGTCATATTTTTATACTGTTGATTTATGCTTATTATTATTCAGAAAGTGCCCGTTGCTCTTTGTTTAAGTAGCAATGCTTTAATGACCATCAGGTAAGCTTGTCTGAGATTGTAAGATGCAAGTAAGCTTTAATAAGCATACTGTTAAAGAATTGCCAACATTGAAAGCCTTTCTGTTTTTGCAATGCAGAGAATAGTTACATAACTAGATAACATATAAGCCTTAGGTATTGAAATGCATATGACAGTATTTGTAATAAAGTACAGGATTATATTATTTTAAGAAGCTCATTACATTTGTTGGAGACTTGCAGTCATCTTTGCAGGCTTTACCTGTAAACTAAACAGAATGCCAATCTATCGTGTGTGGTCCATAACCTGTGCAATAGTCCTTTGTATCTTGAGCTTGTTTCTTGTCTGCTTTTCATTTTTTACTTTGATCATGTTTTCCCCATGAAACAAGTACATAGTCATTGTCAGGCAGTAGGTCTTTTCTGGATAAGAAACATTTTTACAAGTGTGGGTATCACAGAGATTGCTACTTTCAGCATGTTACTTGGTACGTTAATAAAGCTGAATATAAATTATAATTAGAACTGCAGTGCAAGGAAAAGTGGCTTGAGATGAGTGCTGCTTGTTTTTCTTATACTTGATTTTGACTGGCATTCTAGTAAAGTATTTAAAAACTAATTTATTTTTTCATGCCTCACAACCTTTTTGTTTCCATCTAGATATTAAGTAAGCTGTCATGCAGCCAATGCATTGAAATATTTTTTTCTTCTACACTTGATTTTGTCTTGATTGGACTCTCATAATGACGGTTTGGCAATTGGCACCCAGGGCAGTGTATTTTATTAAAGTTACAGTTTTTGTGGTTTTGAGCAGCGCTCCTCATCTTTCTAGTTGGCCACATCCCTTCCCATTCACCCCACCCATTCAGCTGTCTCCTTCAGCCCCTCTTTGATTTGAAGTCACCAGCCGCCATGCTATATACATGAACTGGTTTTACCTGCAGTATACACCTCTTACCTGGTATACCTGTAGAGGTATTGTTTGTTAACACTACCTAACTGTTTTTACTCATACTCCCAGATTCCAGGTTAATGTTATGCACATACTTGTCCATCTCTTTTTGCACACACTCTGGACATGTCTTCACCACATGCAGGTGAACCAGTACATGTTTTGACTATTGCCCTCTTAAACCTTTAATGACTTGTACAATGACAGGTTTGTTTTATTCGACATTTTCCAAATATGTACAGGTCTGACAGTCAGCTATATGACATGAAATGGTGCCTACATGTCAGAAATTAGCACGCTGATATGGCAGGGGTCAGGGTAACAGCCAGCAGATATTGGCCAAATAACTGGACATTTGGACATTTCTGTACACTTCTGGGGTATGATTCTGCATACAGCTTACTACCACTCCCAGGAGTCGCACCATGGCTGTGTCTGCTAAAAATAAAACACTGTCCATCACAGTTGAGTGTGCAATATATGTATTGCTGTGTATCTCTTGTCTGATTTTTGTCTGTAATTCTCCTGTGGTTTTACATTCTTACCTTGTAATTGCAACACTCTTATACATGATTTCATACACAGCTGTATTATATAGTACAGTGTGGGTGACAGTGATGAGTAAAACCTTATTATTCTGAGCAACTACAACACTAACAATGCCATACAATACCAAAGTAAACAGTACTAGTACAGGATATAAATCTTTTATTTAGAGGCACAGTGTTCGTATCTGACAGATCTGTAGGAGCACTGTTTGTTAGCACTACCTGCATGTTGCCACACAAATTGCCATTTTCCATATTAGTATTATGCACATACATCTCACTCTGTTACTGTACACACTCTGCTCACAGCTTGACAACATGGGGTAGAGATGGGACATACTTGGCTACTTACTCTCATAACATTTTGGGGGGGTGTCTAGAGTGACAGGGTTGTTGTTATAGCTGTCTGACAATCAGTTGTATGTCTTGTTTGCTGCCTAAATGCTTGGGATCATCCCACTGATTTGGCAGGGGGACAGGGTGTCAGGCAGCAGCTATGGGACGATTTACTGGACATTCTGGACATTTCTGTAAACTTGTTGGGCATGATTCTGCATACAGCCTACTACCACTCCCAGGATTCAAACCATGGCTGAGTGTGCAAAACATGCAACAGGTCATGATGCAGTTGAGTGTGCTATATGGATTTTATTGCGTGTCTTTTCAGTGTTTTCTGTCTAAGTCTCTCTCAGTTATACTATTTGACCTCTTGGGATTACAACAGTCATATACACACATTCCTACACAATTTATTTATGTAGCACAGTGTGGGTAACAGTGCTTACTACAACAGTACTATTAAGTGATTGCAACTCTACATTGCCATATGATACCAGAGTGAACACATGCAGTCCAGCAGTTAGACCTTAATTGTCAGGCTATTATGCTTTTATTTACATACAACCTATATGAGACTCTTCCTGTCCTATTCTCTGGTGTATGCAGTACATGCCTTAAACAATACAGGTTTTATACAGGCAATTAACTTACTGCTACTTTTAGATTTATTTCCTATGACAGTACATGCAAGAGTATTACTAACCTGCCTCATGTCACAACTGCTGCAGTCTACAGCCATGGGCTTCCTGGTTCGTAGCCCGCTCACCTGCCGCTGTGAAAGACATAAGAGGAATATTTGGCCATACCAATCCATAATATACATGAGCTGGCAATTATTAAACAGGTAGTGGACTGATACTTACACATGGCTAGGACTTCCCCTGTCCTCCTACCCAATTGGATCCACTGATCCAAAAGATCCCCCTTTCTCAGCTTCAGGTCAGCATAGTGATGCCTGACTTGCTCACCAGTTTGAGATATGCCAGTGGCACTGGTGAGGTCACAGGCGAGATGGTCCCATGCTTCCGCTTTGTATTGGGAACCCTGGTACTGGCCCTGCAGCAGTCTCTGGTCATGGTCTTTCACAAGGAGTCCTGCCATGACTCTGGATCCTGGATGCCCCAGCACTGCACCCAAAAGTGTACACCCTCTCCCATTCCAGACATAGTGCCTACAAGGGAAAGCTACAACCAGTTATGAGATGTATTCCCGCCTATTGCATTTAAATAGGGCCAGTTTCCCACACTTTGCCATGATTGGACATTTTTAAAAATGCTAAGCTATAGGCAAACTTGCTTACCTAAGATTGGCATTACTTAAAGGGGTATACCAATGGACAGACTGAGTTAGCTGGCCTACACATTGCTTACACCTACTAAGTTGGGCTGTGCAATGCTTAGCATTGCTTAATATTTAATTTGCATTATATTTGCATTGTGGCATTGATTTATTATTCACTACATGTTATATATGTGTTTGGTATCCATGATTAATGTGTACATACACTGTATGGGGTCCTTGTGTTTATTAGGGGATTTCAACACTTTATTACAATGACACCTCTCATCTGGGCTTAATAAAGTATTCCAGTTCTCATATTTATGTCCTGTAGTAGGTTATACAATATAAAACTGTATATAGATTCCTTTCACATGTTCAGTTTGTGTTTCCTATAGTGAGGATCTGTTTGGTGATACCTCAGTCTTATGTACTGCTGTAATGGCTTAGTGGTTAGCTAATGTGACTGTAGTGTATAGGGTCCTAGGTTCAAGTTATGCAAAGACTGTTAGTTTTGTTTCTGGCCAGAACAGTGGCTGATGCATACAGATTGATTAAGGCGCTTTTAAGCAATTGTAAGTGGGTTTGCATGGGTTTGCACGAAGGTAAGCAATGCTAACCTCCGGTTAAATATGCTTACATAGTGTTAGTTTCAATAGTGCTTAACCTGTGTGCACATAACTTACCCCCACACAAACGGGCTTAAACCCGCTTACTACTGCTTAAATGTGCTTACTCTTGCTTACTACTGTATACTCCTGCTTACCACTGCACTAATTTAGACAGTAATGCCTTTAGGTTCTTGTGAAGGTGGTGGTAATGGAAACTGTATGGATTTATCATTCATTACATATTTTACATTCCATTTGTATCCCTGATTCCTGTGTATATATACTGTATGGGGCACTTGTGATTATCTGTGGACTTTACAACATTATGTGTATATTTACACATCTGCATTTAATGCAGTACTCCAGTTCACAAATATATGTTATGTCGTAGGTTATACAACAAAATAAATTGATCATAAGGTGATTTGACATGGAAAATGGATTGTACTGGAGTGGGACTCGAACTTGGAATGACTACTTGTAAGGCAAATGCTCGGCCCATTTCACTATTGCTGTACTGCTTCATTTGCATATATCTTGCTTTTTATCCTCTTGGCCATTTAAGCTGCATTAACCATAGCAAAGCGATGGGCAAACCCGCACAGCTATGGTTACATTTCATCTGTTCTATAAAAAAAAAAAAAAAGTCTTTATGTTTAATGTTTTAACTATTGCTCTTGTCAGCTTGGGGGGATGTTGCTGGGGATATGCAAACACCTATGAGTGGTCTCACTCATTCTTATTCATACACTGCTGTTCTTCTCTGCAGGGGCATGTATATTCTGAGAGCTCTGCTTTCAGACATTTCCCCCTGCACTTGTACACGCTCTTTGTCTGTTTAGGAGCTCAGGCAGCATGCCTTCATTAATATGCATGGCATGCTGCCATCCTGCTCCTAAACGGCAGCTTCTGTGCATGACTAAGCTAGTCCTGCATGGAAGGAAAGTGAATCTGGGGGTTTATTTAAGGAGAAGGCAAAGGTTAGAACAAGGGAAGGTAGTGTTTCTAAAAAAGCAATTGAAGAAGTGGCACAGCTTCAGGTTAATTACTGTGATTGAAGCAAGTGAAGATAAAGTAAGGGAAGTGAAACATTAGAGGGGAGAAGCTGAATGTTTACCATTAAGAATATGAATGATTGATATAAGAGAAAGAAAGAAAAATGGTATACAATAGTTTTAAATTATATGATACCTACTGAGAAACAGGAAAATGTGGCCTCTTTCTTAAGTATTTTAAGCCGATTATGAAATTTAGGGTGAGTGTGAGAAAACTTTGTGCTAAGTACATTAGGGAGTGATAATGGGGTAAGCAGAGTTGGATCTAGGGATGGCATGGATCATTGTGTTTATGTTGAAGTTTTAAGAGTCAGATTTAAAACAAGTGTGACACATTGTTGCACTGGTAGCCATTTAACTTTCAGAACAGTTTGACAGTGATATTCTGCCTTAAGGTCTGAGCATGAATCTACAAATTGTTTGGGAATGGTTTATGGGATTGTGATACTCTTTTATGAGGTGCCAATAATTATTGGCATACTATATTCTCACTGACAAGGAAAGAAGGAAGTTTCCTTTACCAATTACAGGTCTACCTTTAAGGTGAAAGAAAATGAGATATTTCCTTTGTAAAAAGAAGAGTTTGCTTATTTTAGTTCTAGATTATTTAATGTGGAATTGGCAATTTTGGTGTTGGCCAAACCAAAGACCAAGATGCAAAAGTGATTTACTGTTTCTAGCAGTATTTTATTATGGTGAAGGATATGCCAGTGTTGGATGACTGAAGAAAATTTGTCTGGTGAGCCTTCCTTGAGTAAAGAATTAAATGCCTAATGTATTTTTAGGCATGCAAGGATTGTTAAGATATTCAAATATGCTGTTACAGTACTTGTTCCAGTCAGTACTGAGCATGTTTTTCCCTGTTGTTATGAAAAACACATCAAAAACGTCATTATGCTTTTGAGCAATTTTATTGTTTAAGCATATATTTATCCATATTCCTTTGAATATTGGTTTACTTATATTTAAGAAATGTTTACATGTTTTATGCATTAGGAGTGCTGTTGGGTGTAGTTTATGTTGTTTTTTATAGGTTCTTAGTTACTTATAGTCACCTCATCTAGGAAACCATTGAATAACCCAGCAGTTTTCCATATTCTCCAGAACACTGTGTGGATAAGTGACTTAGAGTCTCTTAGCAAGCAAATGGAAGCCTAGGAATTAAACACTGGAATAAATACAGGAAGCAGCCCATTAACAGCTCATAGCCTTAATCTTCTGTGCCATCTGCTGTATGTGCTTGAGTTGTTTTTAAAAAAAAAACATGTGTGTTGTTTGGGATAAATAAAATAGAAAGAAATAAAATGAAAAAGAAAAGATGAATGTTACTTTTATAGAAGTTAATCCCAGAGAGTCAGAACTCCTCTAAAAGGGATGACAAAAATACAAAAGCACACCAGAGCTGATTTAAAATAGAAAGAAATAAAATGAAAATAAAAGACGAATGTTACTTTTATAACAGTTAATCCTAGTAATGGAAGGGTGGCCCAGTGGTTAAAGTGTTTGCCTTACAAAGACAAGGTGCAGGGTTTGAGTCTCACAGGAGATAAGTGGCTAGCCTTGCAATGACTTGCAAGGGCAGTTAGCCTACTACTAATCTATGAATGTCACTCTGTAATGTATTTAAACTGCTGGTTTGGCATAGTGGTATGTTGCTCTGACTGTAGTGCAAAGGGTCCTGGGTTCAAGACTTGGCAGTGAAACACATGGTGGTAAAACAACATTTTAGCTCTGGGTGGGAGGTTGGCATAATGGTTAAGGCATTCACCCTGTAGACACAAGGTGCAGGGTTTGATTCTCACATGGGGTAACTGGCTAGGCTTAAAGTGGCCTACAAGGACAGTTAGTCTAGTACAAATCTATGAACCTATGAACTAGAGAGTCAGAACACCTCTAAAAGTGATGACAAAAGTACAAAAGCACGCCAGAGCTGATTCTGCTATGGCAATCTAAGACTAAACATTGTTGTTAATAATTCTGACAGCAAGCTACAGCAGCAACAAAAGAAGTGTCTGGTTCTGACTAACAAATTATTTATTTGTTATTTATTAGCTGTTGTTTACTGGGAAAGCCTGACTGGGCAGAACCCTTTTCAGTGGAGTCAATGGGAGAAAAGACTTTAGGAAAAGGATAGGAATTTCAGTAATAAATGATAAAAGGTAGCTCCTAAAGAGTACAGCAATGCACACTGGAAATTGCTAAGCTTACTGACAGTCATTAGCAGGGGCCACTCTGAAGACAATTCTCTCTGTTAAGTCTCCTGTTACATTTAGAGGGCCTGGGCCTGTTTCTTTGGCACTGCTTTTGCTAGTTGACAGGAGACACTTTTCAAAACACAACTGACACTTCCAGGTGCTATCTCTTATGTGACGTTTTTTATGTTTGCAAACATTTCCATCAGATACAAGTAGCTTTTTAGGCTTATTATGGGCCAGATTCCAAAAGGCCTGCTCTCAGATAAATCACTTACACCAGGGGCCAGATTATAAAACACTTGTTTTCAGTCTGCTGTCACTGTATGTTGTCACTTACACTGAGGACAAGTGTTTTGGAATTGGTTATATGTTTTGGATAGTAAAAATAAACAAATTCAGTAAATAGATTATATTCGGCACCCAAACACATAGCGGCATAATTTCCTAGCAGAAATGAAAATGAGGTATTATCAGAAAAGATAATGGTGCCATTTAATTTTTTTATGGCAACAGATTTTATACTGTGAGAAGCTGGACTTATTATTTTTTGGTTCAGCCTGCATATTAGTCAATTAATTAGTTAGAGAGGGTGGCAGAGAGCTCAAGCAAGATGACTGCTTAGTCTAAGTTCCAGGCTAAAACTCAGGAAAAAAAGTAATCAACTAATTTTTGGTAATAAAACAAAAAACAAACAAAAACAATTCACATAATGGAGGACAAGGAGATAAGAGAACAAAAATAGTTCCCAGAGGACAAACAGCTTTCTAAACTGTTCTAAAACCTGATAGCAGTCACTTATGATGTAGGGCTAATGGGGTAAGCAATAGGAAATCAACAAAGAGAAGTGAGCAAGCTGAAAGCAATAATCTAGAACCTGGAAGAGGGCTGAGAAACATTGGGATCAGAGGTATAAGAACACAGTAGAAGGCTGACAGAATTAGGAAAAAAAACTACAATGGCAAAGAAGAAAACTGGATGACGTGAAAAACAGATCTAGAAGAAATAATGTAAGAATAGGAGTTCTAGGGCAAATCCTGGATAAAGAACTGGAAATAATGTTGCTGAGATTGCTGGAAATTATTCCACTTACCCAGCTTACAAGAATTGATAGCAGAAAGGATACACAGAGTGGATAGAATGGGATGTGTGAGAGGAGCCCAAAAACCAAAGTATCCATAAAATTGTTGGACTGCCAGGACACACCAATAAGTGTACCACCTCCTTCAGTGAGTAGACGAAGGTTTATTCACACCATAAACAGTACGATACATAAGCCATCAATGTAAAACATCCAAAGATAAAACATAACATGAATTATTGAGCGCTTTCACTTACTGTATGTGAGCTTCCTCAGAACACCTATACTAGGCTGAACATGCCTTAAATTCAAAAACTGGCGCCAAATATCAGCTGTTCGTTTATAGTTCTTAAAGCAGCAGTCAAGTTTACCTATACCTTGCATATACCTAACCAGTCTCTATGAAAAGAGACTGTCTTGGGAAAAAACTTTTTGTCATACTGAAATTTTTGGCGGGATGGATACATGTTTGTAACCATTGATGTCATTGATTTGTTTTCATGTATCCCCAAACAACCAGGATTAGAGGCATTTTGCAACAGTATTTCCAAACATTTTGAATTGGAATGGGATGAAATTTGCCTAATGTCTTTGGTTCTGGATTATAATTTAATTTATTTTGAAGGAGAACATTTCAAACAGACCAGGGGGGTAGCCATGGGGGCAGCCTGTGCCCCCATTTTTGCCAACCTGGTCATGCTGGATTGGGAAGACAGAATTCTCTTTCCTAGTACATTTTACAAGAGCATCTTACATTATTCCAGATTTCTTGACGACATACATATAGTATGGGGAGATACATGGCACAATTTTGAAAGATTTATTGAATTTTTGAACACAAGTAGTGAATTTTTAAAGTTTACATATTCATGCAGTTTTGATGGGATAGCATATCTTGATACCTATATATATAAGCAAGATGGAGAGTTAAAATCTAGAATACACAGGAAAAGTACATTTTCAAACGATTATTTGGCATATGATAGTTGTCATCCAACGAAGTTAAAACAGAATATATTTAATGGACAATATATTTGAGCCATACGTATGAGCTCAGATTACAATGGAATGAGGGAGGAGGTAAAGAACATTACAGGGTTGTTCAACGACAGGGGTTACCCATCAAATATGTTGAATGATATAGGACAATATGTGTTGAATGAGTGGGGAAAAATATAAGTCTCTTTTTGGAGCTGGAGTAGTCAATAGTAGTACTAATGTTATAAATACTATTAACAACAAAAATTATGGTACGAATGACACCAATGGTCACCAGAGGTCATTCATTATATGTTATAGTCCCACTTCAAACTAGGTAGTAGACATTTTGAACAAATTTTTGTATTTATTATCCACAGATGGCAGTGTGAGAGATATTGTGGGTTACAAACCAGGAATAGTTTATAAAATGGGTTGCAATATAAAGAAACTATTGCAACATTCTCCCAGAGAAGGTATGAGAAGTGCAAAGATCAATAAATTGCAGAATGTATTAGGAGGTACTAAAAAATACAGTGCATGTAACCAATGTAAATATATATTGGAAAAAGATAAAATATATATTTACAATGAACACAGACAGTTGGTGAAATTTAGAAAAGGCAACTGCAACACAAAAATGGTGATATATATGGCTAAATGTGATGCATGCACCAGCTATTATATAGGTAAATCAGAAAGAAGCTTCAGGAAGCACATATATGATTACATTTACAGTATAACTAAAAAATATTCTACAAATGCACTATCCAGACATGTTGAGAAAATGGGGGCCAATCACAAATTTAAATTTGCCATATTAGATATTATACATAATGATCCTAGAGGAGGTGACTTTAAGAAAATATTAAATTTTAAAGAAATATGAAGGCAGCTATTTCTGGATGCAACCAGCCCATGGGGAATAAGTGATTTTATTTCATGTAAGCCCATCTTGGAGATGGACTCGAGATAAAATAATAATTATCAATAATATTTGCTCTAAAAAAATGTTTCCTAATGATAAATTTCAGTATGACAAAAAGTTTTTCCCAAGACAGCCAAATAATATACGATTCCTGACATGGTAGTAATCAGCGATACATTCTTATAGTAGTGAGACAGTTCAATGAATCAGCTTAGAGTTTAATTATTATTATTTTTATTTTTGAAGGTATTTAGTGCCCTAATTAAGTATTTTTAATTATATTTATATATACAAAAACATTTTTATAACAGTCTTAATATTTTATAATAGTGTCTATAATGTTTTTGATGTTTCCTTTGTCCAAATTATCTCCTTTTTATTAAGGTATAGATGTTTCAGTCTTTTCATAGAGACTGATTAGGTATATGCAAGGTATAGGTAAACTTGACTGCTGCTTTAAGAACTATAAACGAACAGCTGATATTTGGCGCCAGTTTTTGAATTTAAGGCTTATTCAGCCTAGTATAGGTGTTCTGAGGAAGCTCACATATAGAGAGTGAAAGTGCTCAACCATTCATGTTGCGTTTTATCTTTGGATGTTTTACATTGATGGCTTATGTATCGTGGTGTTTATGGTGTGAATAAACTTTCGTCTACTCACTGAAGGAGGTGGTACACTTATTGGTGTGTCCTGGCAGTCCGATAAAAATGTGTGAGAGGAGGACAGCTGAGACACATACTAGCATACTAGCATGTCTGCACAGCTATAAACTTAAGGAAGAACTTATGAGACAAGCCAGAACATTGATATTATATTTTAATAGTATGCTTGTAATATAGGTGAAAAATTATACTGATTTACTAAGTTAAGAAAAAGGATGGGTGACTACTTGGGGAATTCTTGCATGGATTTGCTTAATTGTAGCATGGAAGAGAAGCAGGCAAAGGTTCCATGCAGAAAGAGAAGCACAAGTCTTTTTTTCCAGAGATTATGCATAGTGAAAGCAAGAGCAGGAGACATGAAGGAAAAAATTCGTATTCAAAAATTCACCAGAAATGGACTGTCAGACAAATGTGTAAAGGACCAGAGAGGAGGTAGACTTATAAGTGTCATGGAAAACATCTGCTGTAAATACACATGTGGGAAAAAGAGATAAAGAGGAAGTAGATAAAGGCACACAGAGAGACATGGACAAGATAAGTGAGTCAGACAAGATCCTGTGCATAACAGATGACATAAACAAAGGAAATACCATAGAAAACTGAGAAAATATGAATGAAGTACACACAAAAGATACAGTAAGAAGAACAAAAAGCTGGTCCTCTGGTTGTGGCAACCCTTAACAGTAGGTTCAGGAGCAATCCTGCACTAATGTTTATGTGAGGAGTATTAAACTGAAAAAAAATGGACTGCTGATCACCCTCTTGATATCTTGCACCTAGAGCAGCTGCCCTTTCGCCCCACCCTAGGTATACTTCTGATTAGGATCTAAGAATATGGGGCACTATTCAAAGAAATTTTTTTTAAACCATTGTGTTCCAGCAGTAGGAAAAATGTACTGGGTATAGGAAGAAGCACAACTAGATTGCTGTTAAATGTGTTTTCTTAAGATGCACCATATTTTATACTGTTTTTATTTTCATATAAAAATAAGCATTCTCTTTGAAGCAGTGGGCAAAATTTTTGTACTTGAATTAAAAATGGTGTCATTCTAAGGGGATCTAGTATCTGTCAGCCTGGGATAACATGATCAACAGACCTTGATGCTTTGCCCGAGGTGGTCTTCATCTGTTACTCCTGGGATTTCACCTACTGGCTAATGCTCTTGCCACACCCATAGTACCTTATTTAGGCAGTGTTTCAATGACAAAATTCTCAATGTAAAACTCCATCTAAAAACATCTTCAAGGTTATGCTGCTAAATACTAGGAGTCTTAACATGAAATTGCACTCAATGGAACCAGTCCTCACCTTTGAAGACACAGACATTTGTGCAGTCATGGAGACCTGGTTCAAGGCTGTGGAGACCACCCCAGCCATACTGAGTTACACGGCCTTCCACACATTTAGACCACAAACTGAAGGCATGAAAACTAAAGGAGGTGGTGTACCAATATTCATTAAAGATAAATACACCTCCTGAATGGTTAAACAGCATAATTCCCTGTAGATACTTCAGGTGTAATTAACTGTTGGTCATTGCCAGCTACAGGACCCCCACCATGAATCAGGATACCCACTCTGCTTATTTGGATCTACTTGAGACTATCCATCCAAACACCATGGTTTTGAGTGACTTTAACTACCCATCCATTGACTGGATAAATTACTCGTGCTCAGACTCACTTGCCCAAAGGTTCCTTGACTTCATTAACTCCAGTGCCCTGGACCACCCCACAAGGGATGCCATATTCCTGAATCTGGTGCTTACCAATATGAGGGACCACTGTAGCACCCCCACTGTGAGGTCTTCCCTGGTGAGATCTGATCACAAGTCAATCTCATTTGAACTAACTATCACAACCCCCCCCCCTTCCAGCAGCAACTAAACTAAAAAAAAACTCTACTGTTTGGAATCTATTTCTCCAAAGTACAAGCAAAAACTAAAGGTCTGTGGCTGATGTAGTTTACTGATGACTGGAAACTGGGAGCGGTCATAGAATCTCTAAACGATTTCAACATTCTACAACAGGGTCTTACACAAATGATTGCTGCGAAAGTAATGGCCTTAAACTCAGTGTTAAAAAAACATGTATTATCATCCCTTTTAGTAAGTGTGATGTTCCTGCTAACTACCACATCAATAGCAACAACTTAAGTACACACTTAGTGGTGAAAGACCTGGGCACACGGGTTGACAGCAGCCTTACCTTTGACCACCATGTCTCCACAGTAGTAAGAAGGGCAATCTATGTTGCTCATCTTATAAGTAAGGGCATTGCCACCAGAAAAAAATAGAAGTTATAACCCCCCCCCATACTCCCCTTATAAGCCAATAATTTAGTACAGTGCCCCTTTTGGTATGTACCATTCAAAGCACCTGCAGCAATAGCAGAAACCACAAAGGTTCCCCACAAGAAAAATTTAAGGTCATCAGCACCTGTCCTATGTGGCTCATCTGAAATCCCTGTCACTTTATTCTGTTTCATACAGACTACTCAGAGGCGATCTCTGCCTTACATACAAGGCCATCTTTGACCCTGCTTTATTGGAAGTGCTGCATCTTTGTAAATCAAATGGTACCCAGGTTACTCATTCTAAAGACATTAACCTGGTATTTGACATTAATAAAACCTGCTGGTGTGACAGATTTGTCTCTCAGAGGTTATTACACCTTTGTAACAGACTCCCACTTCATGTCAAACAGACCATCTCATTGGCCCTCTTCAAACACAGTTTGGATGACTGGATGTGTAACCATAAATTCCCCACAGGGATTCCACCTATGTCCCTCTTGGATAGGGACAATAGGTGCTGATCATGGAAATAAGGGAAGAACTTTGATAAGCTTGTAAGGGCCCTAGGGCCATTAGCCTAGTAACTTCCTATGATAAGGCATCCACAAAAAAGGGTTAAGGAAAAAGAGTGGTAGTCCAGGAAATCTGAATATCACAAAGTTCTGAAAATAACATCAGAGATGCAGGAAATGCCTGTGGGAGATCAGATATTAAGAAAGCTGCACAAACAGTACATTACACTAAAATTATTATATAAGGTGGGAAGAAAAACAGGCTAAGGATGCTTGAGATGCTTGGCAGAAGAGTAAGACATAATACAACATATGCTCTGGGAGCATACCTGGGGCACAAGAGATATGGATAGAGGCTTTGGAAATCTGGAAGAAGATACATACATACATATATATATATATATATATATATATATATATATATATATATATATATATATATATATATACACACACACACACACACACACACACACACACACACACGCATATAAATATATATATATATATATATATATATATATATATATATATATATATATATGTATGTATATATATGGAACAGATGGACAAAATCCCTTGGAATTTTGCATGGAGGATGTAGAGAATGAAGAGGGATTTGGCAGGAAAAAGAAATGTAGGCAGTAATACTAATGACAACAGATGTGAACATTGTGATAGCCAGAAAATGGAAAACAATGAGCAAGTGCCAGAAGGGGGAGCTGGACAATATACTTCTGGATAGTTTAAGGAGAGATATAAAGCAGAAGAAAATAAGAGGGGTGGGAGAAAAAGAAAGAGGAAGAATAGCAGGAGCTAATGATGTACTACAAATAAAAGGGGAATTGGGTGAAAGTAGCTAGTATAGCAATGAGAAGTAGCAAGCCACTTGTGTAAATAAAAGAATAAGTGCACCGTACATGAGGATTTCACAGTGTGTAATCGTAAATGGATATGAAAAATAAATTATAAGTTAAGTATCAGTCATTAATTCACTTTTAGCATTTGTTGACTGTGATGGTCCAAAATGACTGAGTCCATTTTAAAGGGGACTCCAAGTAGAAAAGCTCTAATACGCCAAATACTTAGGCAAATTCAGTACAGATTTGTTACTCCTCAATTATGAACAGTAGCAGACTTGGTAAGGTAATACTAGCATAAACATTCTTTTTAACAGCAGAAGTGAGTTAAGGTAGGATACAATAAGGCCAAGTCATAAAAATGTAGGTAAGTAAGTAAGCTTTGTGGACATCAAATAAGTATATGCTGCTAAGGAAGGCATATGACATTAAATGCATTAATCTGTGTCACAGTGATGGAAATCAGCTGGCTCTAGATAGAGTAAAGGGTAGTCATTAGTACTGAATAAAAGATGAAAAATGAGAGAGAATGTAGGTAGGTTGGTAAGAAGCAAGGTTAAAGCAGACGTCTAACACAGGGATTGGTTGATACTATGATAATCTGCATCTAATGACATTGAAACATCCCTCTGTAATGTGCCATGGCAATTTCCTTTGTATAAACATATTTATTAAATCACAACTAAAATAGTGACACAGTGACATATACATTGATATTAAAAAATGGCATAGCAACATTGTTTTCATACTGTATTCAAGTATTCTTTTTTATCAATTATAATTCATTCTGACATTTCATAAATTGCTCATCTCCTTCTTTCCCTTAAACCTCATTCTACCTTCTAAACATTATTCTGCATGAATTGTTCCCACAGATTCCATTTACTTCGATCTGTCCTTTCTTTTTTCTAAGAGTCCTGTATGCAGTTTTTGTATCTTATTTGCAATATCCAGTACTATAGTTGCAGTTGGTTTAGATTTCTATATCCATTTTCTAGTAACTGTGTTTTTGGCAGCCAATAGCTGTACCCTTATCAAGGCCTTCTTATTTCTGAACAATTCAGATCCTATAACCAAGCACAAAAAGAAGAAGTTCCATACTTACAACGACTGTCTACCTCCAACATTTTTTGACAAAACATTCTGCTTGGATTTTTAAAATCTGCCTGTTTGTGACATTCCCAGAACACACATTCCTAGTTGCTCTTTCTCGTCATACTTCCAGCATTTGATATCTACGTGAGGAAATATTCTCTAAAGTTTTCCTGGAGTGTAAACATATCTATGCAAACACCTTAAACAAATGCTAAACCTTCAGGACTCTGATGCAGTCTTGGTATACATGCAAATGTCATTATATTGTTCCTTGACAAACTGCCTTCCAGTCTCCTTCCTAATCTTTTCTAATCTTTGATTCTTATAGCTGCCATGCAACATCCCATTTTAACAGCTGCTTCTGTTATAGACTTAATTCAATTTTCTACCATAGCTGTTTTTTTTCATTTAGGACTGCCCTATCCCTTTATCTTTGCCCACTTTCTGTTATCAGTTTCTGGTACGGAAGGCATATGCCTATGTGTGTGTGTGTGTGTGTGTGTGTGTGTGTGTGTGTGTGTGTGTGTGTGTGTGTGTGTAGATATATATATATATATATATATATATATATATATATATATATATATATATATATATATATATATATATATATATATATATATATATATATATATATATTTATATATATATATATATATATATATGTATACATATACATATATATACACAGATATATATATATATGTATATATATATATATATATATATGTTTACTATCAAAACATCGAACATCAGAACATAAACCTGTCAAAATGTGGTTTACATGTTCGATGTTTGGAATACATAGTAGGCTGAAATATCAGGCACTAATCCAGGCGAAGTCGAATTCAACTTCTGCAGTCTGATGTCCCCTTTGCAGCCGTCCATACAGACCAGATCCTTACTGCACAGCACTGACAGTCATGTTTTTTCAGGGGAGCAAGCCCCTCAACACCCCCTGCCACTAATATATTCCAACTCTGAGATCGCATGACAGTGCGGAAAAGGGTAAATCTCGTGATCCACACTGTCCTGTGATCTCAATATGAAACATCACCCACATATGCATCACCTGCCAAACTACATATGGCCAAGAATGTCATGGTCGACTGCATTGGATCGAATGCCGTTATGCACTTTGACATCTGTAATCGAAATTCCCACTGTCAACTAATGGGTTTTCTGCATTCAGAATACCGGACATGTAAGTTTAAGGCACATTCAAAATACTGATAGTAAACCTATATATATATATATATATATATATATATATATATATATATTTAGATCTTCTAACCTTCAATGAGGAGTCTGTATGTCCTTCTTGCATTTGTGTGGGTTTCTTCCGGGTGCTCCGGCTTCCTCCCACATTCCAAAGACATGTGTCAAGAGAGTTTCTCCCTGGCCCTCTGCTGAAAATGGGCTCTGCCCCAGTCAGACTTTCCTGGTAAACAAAAATAAATAAATAAACAATATAAATATTTTATATATATATATATATATATATATATATATATATATATATATATATATATATATATATATGTGTGTGTATAGACCTATCTTTATCTAGAGTGAGAGGGAGAGAGAGAGGGTGCAACATTTCATGATGTCATTTTCTGTATGATGCCTAATATGTACTACCTACAGGAAATGTAGGACCACTATATAAATACATTTTTAGGATAGTTGTTGTATGGAAGATAGCTCTCTCTGTCTAAGGTTATATCTGTCAGCTAGGGAGCATTGGACAGCTTGAACTATAAACTAATAACTGACACACGTTGAAACAACAGACTACTGATTTCACAAAAGCTTGCAGTATTATTTATAGAAAAGCGTTTTTAGAAAATGTTTTAATTATTTAAGGTTAATTGTTTGATCAAAATGGTTTCACTATTGGGTTAAATTAATTGCGTTGTTTTGAATGGATGATATTTAAATGTGATTTTTATTGCAGTGTCTTCTGTTCTTATGAAGTTCTAGTAATGGGAATGAAAGTGCTTAATATTTCAAATAAAGAATTGTGCCTGGTATTAGTGGGTGTGTCTTTTCGTGCACTACTGCAAGTTTTTGTGAAATCAAAAGGGTAGGACAGCTGCCCATTTAAGGTGCCTTTAGCTGAATATGCATAGATATTTGAATGCAAGAGACTGAACTACAGTATTCTACATGAGTCTAGAGGGTATGAGAGAGAAAGAGACAAACAGCATGCATAGGTCAGGAGACATATACTACAACAGTTCTAGGAGTTAGGAACCACATTTCTAGTAGCTTGGGGACATTACAGAAACTTTCTTCTTCATTAGGAACCTCTTGGCAGTTTGCAGTCTCTTAATATGTCTAGAAAGATACATTCTAGGGGGTGTTATTCTGCATAATTGGTCTAATTAGGGCTGCATACTGAGAGATGATAACATCTTTTGACTTGGATGATATGCCTTTAGATGTTAGTTGTGAAAACAAAATAATTTTCTGGTCATTACTCCTAGATGGTGGTTTAATGAAAGGGAATTATCAACCTAGGTTCCCAGATCCCTGATTGCCTTAACATTTTGCAGTGGGTTATTGTCCACACTGCACATTGAGGGAAAGTATAGCTTATTAAATCTGACAATACTACAATTTCACATTTAATTTTAGCCCCTTTTCTGTACACCATTTGTTTACAAGGGATAGTCCACACTCTAATGAACTAGTATCAAATGAAGAGTTGCCAGTAAAATTCATTTTCCAGTCACCTGAATACTAGTTAACCAAAGGTCCTAATTTTCATTCTTATGATCAGAGAACAAGATGCTGAAAAGGAAGGGTTGCATTAATTAAACTTGGGGCATGCCACTAGGTGCTTTAATACTTGCTACAGAGGCACCTGCCACCTTAACTATATGGGTTCAAACATTCAGCATATCTCTCAACTGTCCAGATTTTTGGAGAACGTCCAGATTTTTGGCTCATATTTTTGGTTTGTTCCTCATAAAATTTGTGGTTTTCTAGTAAATCACCAGGATGATCTGAGGACTGAAGTCACTAAATAATGACATACTTTTGAGTTTCCGATTTCAAATCCTTCAGAAAATGTATGTTAAAACAAACCCTGCTACTCTAGCAACTTTCTAAGTTAATAAGAGCAATATTTAAAATATGTCCCTATTTTCGGGCCTTTAACCTCTCTTTCATCAGGCTTTGTCTAGATTTCTTGCAGTAAGAGGTTGAGAGGTATGACATCCCACCTCTCTATATATAGATCTACTTCTAAATTACTTAGCTTATTAACAATGCCAACATGGAGTTAAATGCTTTGGCCAGATCCAAATAAGCTGTGTGAAGAGATTGACTAGTGTTTACAACCAATGTGACCTTCATGAACAAGTTAACTAAACTGAGTAAGCAGGATCTTCTTTTGGCGATGCTAAACTGGTGCTGGTATAATCTGATAAGGTTACTAATATGATGCATTCCATGGCTTTGTAAAGCAAAGTAGTCAGATTAAGGGTCTGTGGTTTCTTGCATCCATGGAAGGGCCATCCTTTTGTATGGACATCAGTACTGTAGTTTGTTATGCTTGGTGGGCAAACCACATAGCTAAGCACAGTTTATCCAGTTCAAGGAGGGGATCCACAAATGCATATTTGATGCTGTTTATTAGGTATCCAAACAAATTGTTGCACACTAAGAAAGTATTATTTTTGGTTTTAGACTGTATCTTCAGTACATGTTCCTTTGTGATATTATGACTAAGAGAAGTAGAAGTAAGATAGCTTCTTCAGTGGTAATGTTTGCACTAAATTTGTCTGCTAATCTATTTTCTTTGGTTACAAGGTTTGAGTGGGTGGTGCCATTTTGCATAAATTCAGAACTTTTCTGGGTGTTATTTCTAAGTTTTCTAATACAACTAAAGAAGGACTTATAATTAACTTTGACTTCAGAAATTGATTTTAAGTTGGCAATTTGCATAACTAGCCATGTTACTAGCTTATAGTCCCTTACTGATGTTCTTGCTGCAGTCTTCAATGTGAGGAATTTTAGATTTATTTTATGATTTAATAGACTTTTTCATGTGTTATAGAGTTTAAGCTGCTGATCATCAGGGTGATGGTCTTACATTTCCCATTATATTTGGCTGTAGGAGGGACCACTGGATCTAGGCAGTAAGCAGCACTGGTGTCAGGTTTTGTAAAATTTTGAATGAATTTGAATATATCATGACAGATTAGGAGGAGAGTTTCTCTGTTTGAATTCCTTCAGTTCAGAATTATTGACTGCAGAGATTTTAGAAATTTCTGAAAGAGAAAGCTGCAAGTTTACAGTCAGGCTTTACCAAGGATGGAGAAAAGAAAATGTTAGTATATGCAGTGGCTATATTAGTTAGCACCAGGTTAAGAACAGTATGCCCTCTAGTTGGTTTGTTAACTGTCTGTTCAAGAAAAAAATTAAGTCTAAGAATATCTAGGCATATCCAACTTTGGAGGTATAGGAGTTTCAGTTTACTGAGCATAGTTGAAATCTCCCATTACACATGAATTCTTGGCAATAGGTAGTGTCTCAAGTACATTTAAGAACTTTGGGTAGTCATCAAGGAGATGGTGGGTGTCTTGTAGCAGGTGACAAACATAACTTCTCTGGTACAGGTAAGTTGGAGTTCATTGAGTTCAACTGTGCATCTCTGGGAGATTGTCTAGAGGTGATGTAGAAATCAGATCCTAAGTAGAAACGCTAACTCAGTTTCCGTTAAGCCTGCATGCATAGTATTTGCAAGATGCAGGTCTGGAAGGAGTGCTGTCTTTACATTTAAATCATATCTCAAAAACTATACAAACATGTATCTCTCCAAATCACATGAGAGTTTCAAGCTTAGGGAATTTGCTGCCAAGATTCCTGGTATTGATAAGAGCCAACTTGATATGACCTAATTTAAGACTTGAAACTGTTACATTGATATCTGCTATGTTGAAATGCTATTAGCTGAACTCTTCCAAAAAGGCATTATGGGGTCAGTATACGGAAAACATGCAGTGAAAGTTGAAGACCATCTATGTTGAAAGAAATTAGATAGTCAATCATCCATTACAGCAATTGCTACACATACTGGACCCCCCTCAGATTGACATCACCTACTCAGCCGCCAGTTGTTGAAGACAGTCATCCTTGTATATAGGTATCATTTTGGCTGAAGGAAGGATTCCACTCTGTGCTATTGTCTTGCCTACACTGGCCAAATGCACAATAAGATCCAAAGTATTTCCCTGCTTGTCCCTTAGGGTTGTATATTTCACATCATTGACACCCCCATATACACTATTAGGCTATAGTCATATTTGTACAGTTAGAGGGACTTTAGAGCCTTTGTGATATCATGAATCCTGATACCAGAAAGATGGTGAATAGTGAGCTATTGAGTAATGCTTTTTAGATTAATACAAATATGCATTTAACTATATAATGCATAAAGTATGGCTAGAGCTCTGTTTGTCTTTTCAATTAAAATATTTGTTAAATTAGTAAATATATGAAATACTTAAATATTCTTTTTTATAATCAGATTCAGTGTAATAGCCATTGTGAGTGTACAATCAAATTCCTCGGAAAATACAGATTTTCTGATAATGCAACAAATATAGACCTACTGCTCTATATTTAAATCACTTAGTGTCCCATTCCCCTTCTGTCTCCAATTTTACCTCTATTCCTCATCCTGAGAGAATTACTTCAGTATTTTTCTTAACAATCCAGAGTTATAAGCTGCTATCTATTGTCTCAAGCCATGCCTTAAGATTAAAGTCAGCATTATAATGAATTCTAAGCCATACTTTCAAAATACTTCTTGCAATCACAGATGAAAGTTCTAACATTTCTCAACCGTCTCAGCTGTTTCCCTTATTCTCAAATGTAATCTGTACCAAGTCCTGATACACTATCTGTGAACTCAGATTACAAAACAATAGCTTACAAAGGCAAACCCCATACTACTTCAAAATACATCCACCATTCCACCTCCCCAGCTACAAATCAAAATTAACATACTACTCAATGAAGTAGTATAGAACACAGCTCCTACTACTATAAGAACAACCTGGCCACTTCTCTGTCGTCACAAAGTCCATTTGCATGTTATACTACCTGGTCATCAAAATTATCCTTGCTGGTGACAACCAATTAAACCCCAGATACTTATAACTGAACAATACTCTATTACTGTCCTAATTCCATCCATCTACTTACATACTAACAACACTCTACCTGTCAAATCTAAGGTCCTGAAAATGTTCATGCTTAAACATTGCTAAGTTAAATAACAAATGGCCAGCTCTCAAATCTTAGCTAAATAACAGAGTCACATATTTTGTCTCTACCAATCTATTAAATTAAAGTACTCCGTAATACTATATACATATTATTTATTTATTTATTTAAATTTGTTGACCGGGAGTGTCCGACTGGACGTGGGTCCATTTTCAGCGGAGGCCCGGGGAGAAAAGCTCCACAGTAAAATAAACAGACAGTAGTTACATTGGATTACATAGCGATTAACAATTTAACATAGAAATTACTTACAACATATTTACAGATGAAGAACATAGTACATCAGTAGACAACTAGAATCTATATCTGTGAAGTACATAACAGGCATTAACAAATGTAACAATGAGAAGTTCCTGCTGTATAATAAGTACTAGGCTTATGAGCATCTGAGCTTGCTATCATCAAGATAGTTAGTGGAGGTGAAAGAAAGGTAGTAGTTGGATGGGGTGGATGATATTAGAGTGGGAGTTGCAAGGGCACAGCCAGCATGTTTTTAGGTGCGCTTTTAATAAAGTTTTGAAGTTGGTGCATGATGGTACGGAGGTAATTGTGGGTGGGAGTGAGTTCCATAATTTGGCTATGGTGCAAGAGAATAGTGCTTCACCAGCAGAGTTATTGGCTTTAGTGATCTGCAAGTGATTTTTGTTGCTGGATCTTAGTGGTCTGGTGGTGCGATAGGGTTGGAGTAGATTCTGGAGGGATGGGACATTTAGTGGATGGTTTACTAGTTTGTGGGCGAGTGAGAGTTGATACCACTGAAGGAGGTGAGGGAGTTCAAGCCAGCCCAGTTCAGCAAGTGAGAGACAGTGGTGACTACGGTAGGATGCCTTGTGGCGAATTTGGCGATTTTGTGTAGCAGGTCTCTAGCTTGTTTAGATCACATTGCCTTAGGTTGGTATATACTGGAGAGGCATAAAGGAGGGTGGAGATAAGGTGGGAATTTGCTATTGAAATCTTTGCTGCTTTGGTGAGAAATTGTTTATTTCTATATAATGCTCCTAGTTTTTTGTGGACTTTTTTTATGGTCATGGATATGTGAATGTCAAATTTTAGTTTATTGTCTATTTCCACTCCTAGCAATTTGGTGTGTTCAGTTGGGTATATAGTGGTGTTGTCTTTTGCTGTGATGTTAAAGTGAGAGTTGTTTTGAGTATGTTTGGTGGGTTGGAAGAGGAGTAGTTTAGTTTTGTTTGGGTTGAATATTAATTGGGCATTGGATAACCATGTTTCAACAGAGGAAAAGGCTTCCTGTGTGACTTTTTGCAGTTTGGGTAGGGACTGGGCTGAGCAGATGATGGTTGAGTCATCTGCGTATTGGATGAGTGTGCTATGTTTGGTGGCAGAGGCTAGATTATTGGTGTAAACAGAGAAAAGTAGGGGTCCAAGGATGGATCCTTGGGGAACCCCTATGGAGACAGGTAGTTGGGGAGATATGTCATTCTGCCATACAACGGATTATTGTATCATATAAATATGTTGTTATTATATGCTATATATTAATATGTGTTGTTGACATATAAATCTCCCACTCTCTTTATATATATATATATATTATATATATAATCACACATATTATATATGTATAAAATCACACATATTAGTACACAAGGGGGAGAAACAGCTTATCAGTAAAAATACTAATTTACACATTGTTTGTATCTCAAAGTCCAATGTTAATAATGATAAAAGTTCAAACTTTATAGTTGTAAACCTCATCCTAGACATTCATACACCTACCGCTGGAACAGGGCTCAGTCTTCAGCTTTTTTATTGGTTTATTGGTTAATTTGTTTAAATCAGTTTGCTCCTGTTATATTTAAGTGTGCATCTGTTCACCCTTTGACAGGTATCTCAGCTGCATTTTTTCCCTTACCGGCAGTCCTGTGTAAGTGCAGCCCTCGTTCACAGCTACTGTATTGATTTTTATCCAGCCCTACTCACACCTATAGATACTCTCCTCAGATATTACCCACTCTACTATCCCTGAACTCTCTTCCACAGATTCTGGCAACCGCGGATGGACAATTTCCTATGGTTTCTCCTGCTAGCCTGGTTGATATGGGCATCCTGAGACAATGTAGCAACTGCCTTATGTACACGGACAACCCTGTAGTGCTACGGGTCTATATTAAATCAGCAAAAATCCATTACATCGAATACCAAAACAGCAACACGTATTACTCAAACCACGAAAATATCGAACGCACTGAACAGCAAAATTTAAAATATCGAATGTTCATAGTCGGCCAACCCCACCACCCACTACATACTGCCTACCCAAACAAAATAAATAAACCACATACATACACTAACCAAACCCTACTCCTAACCCTAAAGTAAAGCACCAAAACTCAACTTCTAACCCTACACTAAACCTCACATACACAATTATCTATGCGCTATCCTTAACCCCTCCCTAACCCTAAGGTCCGTAACTACTGCACACTTCCCCTACGGAGATATACCCAATCAAAATAAATAATACACAGAAATACATTTAACAAAACCCTACTTCTAACACTACACTAAATCTTATACACATTACCTATCTATGCACTTACCTTAACCCGCACCCTAACCCTAAGGTCCGTAACTATCGCACACTTACCTTACAGAGCTATACCGTAGACGGGCCAACCAAAACACTTCGACATTTTGAATTTCGTGGTTTTGCACATTCGATGATTATGTATTTCGCACAATACGTGTCGATGATTTTGTATTCGCGTAAACGGAGTTTCGACAATCTAATAGGAACCCTAGTGCTACCACCCAGGAACACAATATGTGAGAGATGCAATTATATTAAGAAGCTAGAATCCTTGCTGTCTCAGTCACAAGCTAGTACATCTGGCACTGCCCCCCCCCTCCCCTCATCACCAGGGAACAGGCCTTTAATGCCCTCTCAAAGGCAAAAAATACAATCTCCATAGGACCCTACAACATCTCTGGCTGTATCCTACATGACCTCAGGCATGAGCTCTCAGCTCCGTTAGGCACCCTATTCAATCAAAGCCTGAGCACCAGCTTCATCCCAGCCAAATGGAGGACACCCACTGTCATCCCTCTACACAATGGTGGAGCGTCCACTGACCCAGGCAATTGTAGGCTCATCAGCCTAACTAGCTTGATCTACAAGGCCATTGAATGCATTATCATGGGCCTTATAAACAAGGACATTGGTAACCTCCAAACGCTTGACCCTACACAGTTTGGTTTTGTTAAAGGGAGATCATGCCTGTTAAACTTGGTCAAATTCTTTGAAACAATGACCAAAGCCATGGATAAGAGGAAGACGGTGCACACCGCCTACCTTGACCTATCCAAAGCCTTCAACACTATACACATCTTGGGCATAATAGACAAACTCTCCTAGCTAGGTATCAACCCGTATGTTACCAGATGGGTAGCTAACTGGCTTACTGATAGAACCCACTCAGTCAAAATAGGGGAAGCCATCTCTAGTAGTAGACCTGTAACAAGCGGTGTACGCCAGTGATCGGTCTTGGGGTCTCTACTGTTTGGGATATACTTTTCTGTGGTGCAAAACAAAAAACAGTGGTCTGTGGCTGATCTAGTTTGCAGATGACTGCAAGCTGTGGGCGCTGTCTTAAATTCCCCTAGTGATGGGAACATCCTCCAATAGAGCCTCACCCAAACTAATGACTGGTGCCAGAAGCATGGCCTCAAATGGAATTCCAAGAAATGCATCATTATCCCCTTTGCGGAAAATTGCATCCCCACTAATTATCACATTAATTACAGTGTACTAAGCACACAGTAAGTCATGAGGGTCTTGGGCACCTAGGTAGATAGTAACCTGACCTTTGACCACCACGTTGTCCTTGTTGTACAGAAGGCTTTCTACATGGCCCACCTCATAAGTAAGGGTATTTCATCCAGGCACAAGGAGGTCATAACTTCCCTTTAGTCCTCCATTATCAGACCCATTATCGAGTACAATGCCCCCTTCAGCATGTACCTTGCCAAGCACATGCAGCAGTTGGAGAGACAACAGAGGTTCTTGACCAGGAAAATCCAGGGTCTCAAACACCTATCCTATACAGATAGGCTAAAAGCCCTGCCCTCTACTCAATCTCCTACAGACTGCTCAGAAGTGACCTGTGTTTGGCATATAAGGCCATCTCAGACCCAACCTTGATGGAGTTGCTGCATATCTATAAGTCAAACTCCACTTGTGCAAGCCGCACACAAGGCCTCAACCTGGTCTGTGACATTAACAGAACTTGTTGGTAGGATAGATTTGTGTCCCAAAAACTCCCATGTCTTTGGAATAGACTCTTTCTTTCTCTGTCAAGCAGAGTACCTCTCTTGCCCTCTTTAAAAGCAACCAGAACAACTGGACATATAATAACAAAAATATAAAAAAAAATAACAACAAATATAATCACTCGACATTAATATCATACTATCTAACAAATCCCTTCCTAACAATCTGAGCAATCACTGTTTTTTACTTTCTCTATGGTCCTTTAAGGCAAAGAGAACTCCCAACTCACTAATCCTATATCCATTTCTTAGACCAAGCACAGTACCTTAAATGTCCACTTAGAGAACATAGACTGGCACTGCTGTACCAGTACAATAACCCTAACACAGCTGTTTCATTTTTTTATCCAGATATTGTCCCATGTTTCCAGTAACCACAAGTGGTCGAACTTGTCCTCACTTACCCTGTCCCTCACTTGCCCTCACCTTCAAAAGAATATTGTTGTATAGAGTCAAGACTTCACTAGAAAGAAAACCCTACTAATGAACAGCTGCACCAACAATACCTTAGGGGTTCATATGTGGTTAATAAATGAATTACCCTACAGGTCTTTTTAAGTTTAGTCATGCTTCCTGAATGCATCTGACAAGATCTGATATCAGGCAGATCCAACAATTGGAATGTCCATACAAGTTCTTCCCTAAAAGAATACAAGGTGTAAGTAGCATGTCCTATGCAGACTATCTCATGGCTCTAGTCCTGTATTCTGTCTCCTAGAGGATGTTAAAGTAAGATCTATGCCTGCCATACAAGGCATTGTCAGACTCCACTCTGATGGAGCTCCTGCATATCCACAAAAGAAACAGCACCAAAATTACTCATTCTAAAGACTTAAACCTTTCCTGTGATATAAATAGGGCATGTTGGAGAGACTGGTATGTATCCCAGAGACTACCCCTTCTCTGGAACAGGCTTCCCATCTGTGTGAAGCAGAGTGTCTTCCTAAGTTAATTGAAGTGTAACTTGGACAATTCGATGGAGAACAGGAAATTCGTTCCTGGTTTAGTACTTAAGTCTCTAATGGACCGAAGCAGCCTGTAAATGGTTCATCTCCCAGGCCCCTGCTTGTAAATGTTTCACCTCCCAAGCCCCTGCTTACACTTATCAAGGGTACCAGAACTTGTCAGAGATTTGGAATGCATGGCTAGGCTTAAAAAGGATCTTGTGGTCATTATCCTAGCAAATACCTATGAACCTATAATACCTTAGATATTTGAAGGTGGATTACATGCTTTGGCATGGGTGACAAGCACTTACAGGCTGTCCCTGTCAAACAGAGAAATAGGTGCCAGCCCATGGGCACATTTTCAATTTCCTATCCACTGGTCCAAGTTATGCTTGAATTGGATTAACTCTACTTCACATGGCTGGGACGCCTGTTTCAGAGAAGGGATAGCCTCTGAGATGCATACCTCTTCCTCCAGCATATTCTATTTATGTTGCAAATGAGGTCTTAGTTTCCTAGATCAGGTAATTCAGATGCTGTTTGTTTTGCAGATGTGCAACAAGTGCATCAGAGTGGGATCACAGGATGTTTTGTATGCTAAGTATGGATTACCTCTCAGCAGTCTGTTGGAGAGCAAGTTCAGGTAAAGGGCTATGAGGCAGTCCATGTAGGACATGCTTATTATGTTCTGTATTCTATTTGTAAGGAATCTGTGTGTATGCTCCACTTGTTGCATATGCCTGGTTAGGTATATACTTAAGGGGCTATGGAACAATAACATCCTCAGATATAGATGCCATACCTTTACTTATAAGCTGTGCAACATAGAATGACTTCCTCACTATCACAGACATATGATTGTCAAAGGCTAGGTCTTTACATATATGCAAATCTATGACCACTGGGTCTACCCTTAGGGATCTATTATCACTGTGGTAGTTTTCCAGGGGCAGCCACCTTCCAAAATGATTCTATAATGCATATCTTAGCATTAAGCTTTAGACTGTGACTCTGGTACCAGTTATTGGTCATGGTCAAGCCTTCTTGATGGATACTTGTTTATTTGGGGGATCCTATGACTGTGCCTAATTTTAATTACCTGCACATTTCTTGCAAATTTGACTTCAGAGAAGTAGATGCCAAGAAGGATCTGCCTCAGCACTGGGTCTTGAGGAACTCCAGTAGTGACTAGTATTTTTGTGGAGTTAGACTCCTCCATCCTAACCTCTGATGTTTTATCATTGAGCCATCTGACTATCCAGCAGGTGATAAAGGGGTTTATACCTAATTTTGTGAATTTGTCTGCAATGCCCATGCAAGGTATTGAGCTGAATGCTTTTGCCAGGTCAAGGTAGGCAGTATGCATTATTTTGTCCTCATCCACTGCTTTAGTAACCTTTTTGAAGGTGTCCAACAGGTTTATTAGGCATGACATGCCCTTGATAAAACCAAACTTGATTGGATCCATTGCCTGAAGTTTTTCTGTGTCATTGTTTTTCATTCCCATGATATTTCCTTCCATGACTTTGCATATGACACTGGTCATACATATGGGTCTGTAGTTACATAGTTTCATAGGTTCGTACTAGGCTATCAGCCCTAGGGCCTATACAAGCCTAGCCATAACAATTCCCTGGCTATTTCTTCCCAGAATATTTACTTCATAACTTCAAGATTCATAGCTTGCCCTCACTTATGCAGAGGAATGACAGCTGCAGTCCTCCATTTAATTGGCACAAAGCCTGTCTGGAGGTTATAATTAAATAGCGATTCTAGTATTTCTGATTAGTTGTGTTTCATGGTATTAAGGATGAGCATCAAAATATTATTAGGACCCATTGATCCAGTGTTCCTGGCTTTAGATAGTGAATTTAGGACTTGTTCCCTAGTGATAGTTGTGGGAGTAATACTTGAGATTTCCTGGGTGGTGTCTGGGGGAAGAGGTGGATAAATACTGGGCAACCTGTCTACCAAGTATAATATACCTAGCCAATAACCAAACAGTGAACAAAGAAAACCACACCCCTCCCCACAAAAAAGACACAAAACACTCTAATACTGCAAAGTCCTCCTGTCTAATAAATAATAATAACAATACCCATTTGTTAACCAGATAGGCTGACTAGAGGCACAATGCCTTTAAAGAGCTGACCCAAGAACATTGCCAGATTAGGTGGACTGTTTGCAGTCACACTGGATGCAAATGAGGGCTGCGTGAATCAAACCCTGTGCCTAGAGCTTACAGCATTAACTCAATGCTCCATCTACCAAAATCTAAGTGAGAAAGAATCTTCTTCAAACTGTTTTGGAAAGAAATTACAAATCTTAAAGATGACATCACTGAAAGTTCAAACACTCATCTCCTTCAACTTTTAACATTAACCATAACTCTGACAACTCATACAAAGACTTTCTGCTCTTACCTATGCATGAGCTGCTTAAAAAATCACCAACAGCTCTCTCCAGTAACACTTCTGAGTCTCAACTATAGACATTTTCAGCCAGTTTTGCTTTCTTCCACTTCAAGCAGACAACAGCTAAGGAAGTAGGAAAGGCCTTAAACAGATATAATACAAAATTAGAAGCTCATTTCACCAATCTTCACCATACCTTCTAAAAAATTGCAGCTATTTCTATCACCAGCCATCTGATACATGTATCCAGTCTATTGTTAACATCTGACATTATCCCATCAACTTTCATACATGCCACTATAATTCCGTGACAGGTATCATCACATGCACAGGGTGTGGTGTTGGGGTGACAAAGGCCTAGGCTGTGCCAAGCAGCTGACATAATGTGCGTGAGTCAGGAAGGGATGCTAGTCAGTTGGCCATGGAAGGACACCGTGTGTGTCTATTGTTGACCTGCACATGACAGTGATGTTTGAGTGTTTGCACATACACAGTCAAGCCATGTGCTAGCCCTACACATGGGTATGTTGGACAGCTGTAGACCGTACATGATAGAATTGACAGTTCACCATCTCTGGCCATGAACACGGGAACTGGGTCTGCCAGGAGTGGCACTAGCACCATGATGCACAGGGTCAGATGCAGTATAGTCACTGACGATGACTGGTGTCTGCTGGGCCCGTGTCCCTCATGGGACCTCCCAGGACCATGTGCACATGGCCTGCCACATTGTGGTGTGGACAGCACCATCCCTTCTGTAGTGCTGGAGGTACTGTCACTATGGGAGCATGAGTGTACATGGCCACATAGACTCTCAGTGGATGTTGTTGCTGACCTACGGCCACTTATCTGACTCCCTACTCCCACCACATGTTCTAGCACAGGCAACGTGCAAGTCAAGGACTGAGAATGTCTCACCCCACCATCTGTTCACTACATCACTGAAATGATGCATGGCATCACCAATGTGGTGGAGGGAGTCACAGATGTCAGACAGTGATGCATCCATGATCCTGAGCATCCATCTGGTGTTGCATTTGGAATGTGCCTGTGCCTCCATGACAGACTGAAACGTGTGCCGGATGACCCATGATGTGACACCTGTGACAGGTTGTGGGTGGGCAGCAGTCTTCCTTCAAGCACCCTTGTTAATCTGCCTGTGTGGAACCTCACCAGATCTCTGGCCATGGCTAGTGTCTACACTCACTGATGCCATAGTTGCCACACTCTCCTGTTCGATGTCGCCCCACTCTGACTGTCTGATATCTGTGGCTCCAGGGGACTGATTATGTGTGGGCATATTGACTGTGTGCAGGGACACTGGGGAGGAGGTGAGATGTCAACCCATGGGACAGATTCAGCCTCCAACAATCCCACCTGTGCCTCACTATGGCCACCATCATCATCAGAGTCCAATGAGACACTGACATCAGGATGTGAGGGGTACAAACTCCAACCCCCATATTCATATGTGAGGAGGAAGAGAAAATAAGTACATTACTACCTGGACTATTATGTATGGTAATCCACACACATACACCTACAGGTGAGGAGTCAGAACTGCATTACACATACCACATCTTATTTCTGATCCCATGCATAAAACACAAGCAGAATACAACATACACAGACAAGGCAGGCTCTTTATAACATGCACCCCAGCTAGGTCCTTTTAATGTTGCCAGTACTAAATACCTGTGCAATAAGCAATATGTCAGTGTATGTGATAGGCCTACACGTAAAACACAGTGCACCCATCTTGATCATACTATGCCAGTTCTAGTGTCACTGCCTCAGTTATGTCTCATCTCCATATTGTGTGTGAACAGGCATCTGTGAGCCATTACCTCCTGTATAGCAGACTGCAAAGATATTCTCAAACATAAGTGCAAATGTGTTACTGCTCCTGCAAATACAGAACTGTGATTGCCCATTCAATGCGCATCAGTTAACCCCTCCAAAATTGAACATACAAGTATTGTACTCTGGCTAAGCATAACAGTTGTGCCTACAGTTGTGCCTAAGGCAAAATATCATCCTTTAACATAGTTAGGGTATATATGATCTTTACAACAACAGTATCACACTTACCAGGTTCAGAACATTGGACTGCAGCCACACCTGATGTACCTATGGAAATGTGAAGGAGAAGTATTGGTAGCAATACCAAATGTGGCATTCTTACAGGGTAATATCTGCGTATATCAACATGTACAGTAGCTAATGTAATACTGCCTACATTGCTGACATTCTGAGTATGTGTGCACAACAGTGCATTAAAACCAAGCCACCCCCCAATGCAGATAGCCCTGACACCTGTGCACTGGTGTGCATAGGCTGCCACGTATTACAGTGATGAACACAGGAAGCTTACCAGGACACTCCTCTGCTGTGGATGCTGTGGCACCCACCTCCATGATGTACGGGGTGATGAATACTTGGGAGCTGGTGGTTGTTCCCAGGTTTGCTAGGAAGTCCTCTGTGTCCAAGAGTGGTTGTTCTGCTGCAGGCCCTTCACTGATGGCAGCACGGTCCCTGGCCACAGTGGTAGCCCTTTGCCATGCAGCATTGACCATATAGGTTCTGTCCTGTAGGCCTACTTAGTTGATTGCTGCAATGAGGTCAGCCCACAGTGCTGCATGTTGGTCATGATGCTGGTGAGTCCTGGACATCAGAACATTGTGATGCAGTCTGAGGCCATCTAGGATGACATTATTTTCAGCATCTGAAAATGGCGGGTGCCTGCTTCGATACATCCTTTCCTGAAAGACAACAACGGGGGAATACATCACAGGACCAGATACATTGATATCCCCCATGTATAGACCCTGCATATTCAAATTGGCCTGCACTATCCACTGCTATCTCCCATGCCATGCCCCACAGTCTATCAATACACTATGTATGTCACTATCAACAACATAGTAGCAATACTGGTTATGTCCGTCTCTGCCGTGACAGAGTGTGCTGTATGTCTCCACACCCATCTATGCCATCTACTGTTATGTGTCCCCAGTGGGCAAAGTGCCACTACTATGTTCTATGGCCACTGTCAGACACATAGGTGAGTGTTATTAGAACTATATGGGGACAGTCCAGCAACATCAGTGTGCCACAATGACAGACAGCAATGCAAACCTGCTGTAGTATATCCTCCCTGTAGGCATTATACCTCTCCACTACACAGATGTTTGCCGAATGTGTGCCTGATGGATCACTATCACATAGCTGTAATTTCAAAACTCTGAGGACGATATGGCCGAGACCATATCGCTGAAGTTTTGAAATGCAGAAAAAAAAATAAAAACAAAAAACAACATACCTGTATATTTTTGCAGGGAGGCAAGCTCCCCTCCACCCCCACACCCCCTACTACTAAAATAAATCAACTTCCTGACTGCACTACAGTGAGGAAAATGGCAAATCCTGGGTTCTGCACTACACTGCAATCCCAATAGACAATCGTCGGCATTTCAAAACTTTAGCAATATGGTCTTGGTCATATCGTCTTCGGAGTTATGAAATTTCAGCAATGTGATAGAGATGCGTGCCTGATATATGTGATCCTTTTGGCACAAATTTGTGGATGCCTGGAAAGCGGTCATTGCATAATTGATGGTTGTTCTCAGAATATAGAGAATCTGGCTATCATATGCCAGAACCCTCAGAAAACAGTTATGCTACACTGATATCTGTTACTCTATTCATACTTTTACTTTAGATGACCAGTATGTACACTGTGCTGCTGAGGTTTGGCCTGTGTCCTCCCAGTAATGATGGCTATGATCTGATGTTCTTCTGTAGGGTGTTGCCAAGTATGTTAGCCATAGCTCTCAAGCACTGACATATGAATGTCGACTAAACTGTGACCTAGCCAGAGTACAGCTGTGAAAGTCAGAGACACCTTTACAATGTCTGAACTATGCATGTTTGACATTCACAGACTGAGATGAGCTGTATGACAGTACATCATGTGAAATGACAGCTGTGTCCACCCTTACTTACTTACTGTCAATATGTTTAACACATAATCCAGTAGAATTCATACAGGAGCAGACAATTGTAAAAGGGAGCGAGAGGGCCACAGCTGTGATGTAATTCACAGCAGGTACAGTTGAGAGGCATGCCTGTAGCTGTTGTACAGCACACTATCACCAACATGTCATTCCCAGAGCTGTATTACAGGCCTACTGTTGTAATCCCTGTTCCACATAACTGCATCCTCCCATCTGCGTCCCATTATATGGGGACTTGTATTAAATCCACTATGTGAATCAACACATTCCTTGTATGTAATTTTGTAAACTTTTCTCCGGAGTGTATTAATATTATTTTTGTATGTAATTTTGTGGAGCTTTCCTCCCCGGGCCTCCACTGAAAATGGACTCATTCCAGACCCAGTGGACTTTCCTGGTTAACAAATGCAATAACTAACTAACTAACTAACTAACTAACTAACTAACTAACTAACTAACTAAATACATACATACCTGGTAGAGTGATGTAATCCTTTTGTGCACACATCCTCAAAGTAAATGCTTCTGAATTGCAGTCTGTCTTTGTAAAACAAGTTACAGACCTGTTTTCCATAGCCAGCTGCTTGCCTTTTGTAGGTAATGCTCAATAACAGGTGATTGCCTGTGCACCAATCTATGGCTCAGACTTGATACTTACATCCAGAACAGCTGGGTAGCACTTTCATTGGCCAATGACATGACACAACAGTGCAATATTTAAAGCCTTCATGTAGGCCTTGGCCCCTTTGTTATTCTGTGAGATGGACATTAATGCGGTATGGAGACTACATCATTGCAAAGGGTAGGCACAAATACTGTCCACTGTTGAGATTTATGAGGTATGTCCACAGTTTTGCAGGCTATGTTTGGCCATTGTCAAATGACTTTGTGATTATCTGGCAGTTCAGTGTTAAACATTGTGGGTTGAGGTCAGTAAGGGAGAAGAGACATGTGAGTGTCAGATGTCGTACCCATCAGAATATGCATGCTGCTTTAGTAGCTGCTGGCCTATCAGCTCTGAATGTTTGTAGGGGTAGACTGTGACACATGTCCTGCCACTTGACCTTTGCCCCCACCCCTTTATGTATGGGTGTTGCATGGATCCCTTGATCTAGAGGGT